>NW_017675001.1:0-18565 GCF_001879085.1 Nicotiana attenuata
TCCCGTGCTATAGGCTTGTAGATCGGTGGCGAGATGCGGCTAAGAAGAGAAATAATTTGTTTGAATTTTTGGTACTTATTTTGAATTTAGAAAGAAATCTTCAATGAAGAAAAAGAAATATTTTAGCATCTTGTTTCCTTTCAACTTGTTTCGAAAGAAGAATGAAGAAATATTTTTTGATTTTTGGAACTTTTAATTTTGAATTTATGAAAGAAAGTACTGTCTAAAGAAGAAAAAAAAAGAAAACATTATTGCATTTGAATTTTCTTTTCCGATTTTCGAAGAACGAAGGAATGAAAATGATTTTTGGATTTCGAGCAGAGAATTAAAGAGAAGAAGTATTTTGTTTGTAATTTTTAAAAAAAAAAAGTTGGGGTCTATAAGAACAGGCTTTCCTAAAGAAGGAAATAAGGAAAATATGTTCACGACCAAATTCCAACCCCGGTCGTGGGGTTGGGGGGGACCCCAACCCTCTCGTGAAGACAAGGCCCGCCAGAACAACGCTATTCACCTCTATAGCAATTAATTAACACTAACAATTCTAACACATGCTTAATATAGTCAAATATACGCGAACAGCGACAATAACAAAGGAACACCCGACACACAGCCAAACGCGGGGTGTCAAAGTCATGAGCTATTACAGAAGTTTGCTTATGGAGTCCCTACGAAAGAAAAGTTTATAATTTCCGATACAATTAGTCTGAAGAAAACATAATGATGTACGATAGGGGAGACAAGGGCTGCGGACGTCAACAGCTACCTCGAACTCCAACTCGTCTGCCTGGTCTGGAAGGAATCAGTGCTGCAGGCTGCGGACTCTGCTATGATGAGATCTGCAACATGCATCGGTGCAGGAGTAATGTGACGTATCCGACCTAGTGAGTACCTATATATATAAATAATAACCGAAGGCAAGAAAACACATAAATTGCACAAAGCAATTCTATAAATCCGGCAGTAAAA
This sequence comes from Nicotiana attenuata, assembly GCF_001879085.1. NCBI lineage: Eukaryota > Viridiplantae > Streptophyta > Magnoliopsida > Solanales > Solanaceae > Nicotiana > Nicotiana attenuata. The sequence goes on from NW_017675001.1 coordinate 967, forward strand.
CAGTAAAACAGTAGAACAGTAAAGAATCGAATGAAATTTCCTTTTAATAAATCAGGTAAATCAGGTAGAACAACAAGTAAATAGTGAGTAGAAATCTGCCCTCGGGGCCCGGTATCACAATCGCTCTAGAAAAGTTATCAGCCCCACGGGCTTCTAGTATCATGCACTCAGCATAATATCAAACCCTTATCTGGGCTCACTTCTCTCATAACACATGGGTACCCGCGCTCACTGTGGGTGTTGCAGACTCCGGAGGGGCCTTACGGCCCAGCGCTATATCACATAAGGCTGAAAGCCTTCTCAAATCACAACATAAGGCCTGAAAGCATCCTCACATCACACTCGAGGCTGAAAGCTCCTCACACTATGGCCCTCGGCCTCACTCAGTCCAGAAAAACATCATAAAGCCCCTCATGCATTTCATTAAAATAGTAGTTCTCAGCCCAAACCAGTGTATTCATTTAAACCTCGAAGTTCAATTAAGCAGCTGAAGTTTGTAAAACAATATAAATCATAGACTGAGTCAAGTGGGTATATCAAAATAGTGAGGAAACAGTGATAAAAATCCACGAAGATTCAAGTAGTTCGGCACTTAAAGCCCAAAATATGGCAATAATCCCAAATCATGATGAATAACGAGATAGGCTTCAGTCAAATAACGCGGTAAAATATCAAACGGGACAAGGACCAAGTCACGATCCCCAGTAGTAACAACCCCGCGATTCGGCCATTAAGCGCGTGTTTCACCTGCAATAGTAGCACTACGTTGTGCAAATCCGGGGTTTCAAAACCCTCAGGATATATTTACTTCATTCTGTTCACTAACCGCCCGGCCAAAATCCCTAGCCTGCTGATGCCCTTCCATCGCAATTCGACCTCCCTCACCGGATGCGCGGTTGAATATGATAAAAACCAAAGAATCGTTATACTAGGCTAAGGGACATAACCAATCGAAAAGATTCGAAAATATTCAAAAAAATTATGAAACTTGTGCAAAACCCGAGCCCCAGGCCCACTTCTCGAAATATCAGAAAAATTTAACAATCATTGATTCTTATCTCGCCACGAGTCTAATTCAATACCAAAAAACTCCAATTCCGAGCTCAATGCACCCATCAAACCCACTTTGAAATACCCAAAAAATAAGCTCTAGTTTTCTCCTTTTTGATGAATTTCCATGAAATTTCTAGGTTAAATTCTTCCATTAAATCATGTATTTAAGATCCATAGAACTCACCTCCAATCACACCCAGTCAAAATCACGCTTCAAATTTCCGTCAAAAGGCTCTTAGGTTGCTCAAAATGTGGAAATAAACCTTTGCTGCGGAACAAATGAGCCTTGCTTCTCTGAATCAGCATTTTCGATCTGCGATTACCTTACCTTGCATATGCGGTCACCGCTTCTGCGGTATGCTCCGCTTCTGTGGAACTCACTATTATGCCCAGGACCGCTTTTGCGATCTACTCTGCTGCTGCAGTCACCGCATCTGCGGCACGTCCTACCCAGCTTCTGCGGAACACACCTGAACATACACGGGATCGCTTCTGTTCTGCGGTCAATAACCGCATCTGCAGGCCGCAACCAGCGAAACATCCGCTTTGCGGAATTTCTCACAACAATAGCCAACACCTCGTATGCGAACCAGCTTGCATCTGCGGAACCCATTTCTAAGGCCCTTTTTTTGCAGATGCGGAAATACCAGATATCAAAGCAACCACCAAGCAATCTCACAAGTCCAAAATTCATCCCGCTAACGCATCCGAATCACCCGAGGCCCCGCGGACCTCGACCAAAAGTGCTAAATCCATCCTAAAACACCATTCAAACAAGCTCAACAATCATCAAAAACACTACAAACAACACCAAAAACCATCAAATAACATCGGATTTAGGCTAAGTTCTTCTAAACTTTCGAAATACACATTCGATCATAAAACCCCGACCAAAAACACCTCCGAATGACCTGAAATTTTGCAACACCACATCCCAAATCACCTAACTAAGCTACAGCCAACTCTCGGAATTCCATTCCGACCCTCGGATCAATAGTCTCACCTATCAACCGCGAATTCGCTAAAATAACTAACTTCCGCCCAATTCAAGCCTAATTCTACAACCGGACCTCAAAAACCAATCGATTCACGGCTCCTAAGTCAAAATCATCCCCCGAAGCTACCGAATCACCGGAAATCAACATCCGAAACCCTACTAACTCATAAGTCAACCGTTCCCCGGGTTGACTTTTCCAAAACAACCTTCCTTAAAGAGACTAAGTGTCTATTTCCTTCTAAAACCATCCAAATCAACTCGTTCACACAAGACTCTATAAATGAGGCATAAAAGAAGCATGAAAATGGGGGAAACGGGGCGGTACTCACGTGACAACGGGCCGGGTCCGTCCACATCCTACGCCCAACTAAAAAAACGCTCGTCCTTCGAGCGGGGTCAAAAAACATAACCTGAAGCCTTTCAAACAGGTGAGGATATCTGCTCTCCCATCTCCCGCTCGGTCTCCCAAGTTGGCCTCCTCCACGGGACGGCCCTCCATTGCACTTTTACTGAAACAAACCATCCTTTGTTGACCTCCAACCTCCGAACTCCGAGGATCCAAAATGGATGCTGGCTCTACATATTAGTCAAATCATCATCCAACTTGAACCGTGCTGAGTCTCAAATACATAGGGACGGGTCCCCAACCTATTCCGGAGCATAGATACATGAAATACCGGGTGCACGCCCGACAAGCTGAGGTCGGCAAGGCAAGCTCATAAGCCACCTCCCCAATCTCACTAATACCTCAAAAGGTCCATAAACGCGCGGACTCACCACCTTCACATCTTGCTTTCCAAACCGCATAACACCCCTCTATGGGCGAAACCATTCACAAGACCTTCTCACCAACCACATAAGCACACATCTCGACCTCTGGTCCGCATTAAACTCTTCTAAAACGCGATTGAGCTGTACGAAGCCTCTCACTGAACTCAGCTTCACCTTTCCCCAAGGCATCCTGAGACCATCTCTGTCCCAATAGCCCTAGCCTCGCCGGCGGCTCGAACCCACCAACAGGAGGATCTACACCGCCTCCCCATACAATGCCTCATATACGGAGCCATCTGAATGCTCGATTCGATAAACTGTTGTGTAGGGCAAACTCTGCAAGCGGCAAAAAACCATTCCCAAGAACCTCCAAAATCAATAACACAGGCACGCAACATGTCCCTCTCAATATCCTGAATAGTACCGCTTGGACTGTCCGTCCGTCTTGAGGATGAAATTGTTGTCTCAACTCCACCGTGCTGTACCCAACTCCCGCTGAAAAGCCTTCCAGAACTGAGAAGTAAACTGAAGTACCCCTGTCTGAGATACCATGGACACTAGAACAACATGAATCGCACAAATCTCCCGGATAAAGATCCCTACCAGCGGCTCCGATGAATAGGTAGTACATACTGGAATGAAGTCGCGGACTTGGTCAGGTTCCGACTCACACAATCACCCAAATCGAATCGAACTTCTCAAAGTCCGAGGAAGCACTCACAAATCCATAGTGACTCTCTCCCACTTACCACTCTGGAATAATCATCCGCTGAAAGTACGCCACCCGGTCTCTGATGCTCATAATTTCACCTGCTGACAGTTGATGATACCGAGCCACAAAATCCGAAATGTCTTTCCTTCATTTCTTTCCTCACCAATAGTCTGCCTCAATCCTGATACATACTTCGGCCAGCCCGATGAATAGAAATACCGCGAGCTGTGGAGCTCCTCCTTCCAATATCAACTCCCTACAGCCATCATATTGGGCACACCAAATCCGGCCCTGCATCCTCACAACACCTCACTCTCCAATGGTCCGTCGGTGGCATCATCATGCCTTGGATTCCTGTCCTTAAGGACAACAAATCGGATCATCATACTGGCGCTGCTCTTAATGCAATCATACAAGGAATGGCGAGAAACCACACAAAACCAACACGCCGGCTAGGCTCCGAAATATTCTAGCCTCACCAAACCGATTGGCCAAGGCCTGAACATCAAACTGCAAAGGGGCCTCTCCCACTGGAATATAACGCCAAAACTTCCCCATGACTAACGCCTTTTGGCTCAAAGCATCGCGCCACCATATTGGCCTTACCCGTGAATACAGAATGGTAATATCATAATCCTTAAGTAATCTAGCCACCTCCGCTACCACAAATTAAGATCTTTGCTTGAACAAATGCTGACAGACTGCGATGAATCGGCTGAATACCTCACAAAGATAACGCCATACAACAGTAGTGCCGTCCAAATTCTTCAAAGCATGCACTATTGCAGCCAACTTCAAATCATGTACAGGGTAAGTCTTCTCGTGGGGGCTTCAAACTGACGAGAAGCATAAGCAATTAACTCTACCCTCGCGGCATCAATTACACATCAATCCCAACCTCGAAAGCATCACACAATATACAGTGTAAAGAAACCTGAAGCTGATGGCAAAACCAATACTGGAGCTGAGGTCAAAGCTGTCTTGAGCTCTTGAAATCTCCTCGCACTTCGTCCGACATACAAATGGAGCCCCCTTCTGAGTCAACTTGGTCAAGGCGCGATGCCAATAGGAGGAAAAATCCCTGAACAAAACCGGCGATAATACCCTACCACAAACCAACGAAACTACGAATCTCTGTCGGCTGAGGATCGGTCTAGGCAAACTCTGCACCGCCTCTATCTTCTTCGGGTCGACCTGAATACCCTCGCTGGACACTCACGTGCCCCAAGAAAGCCACTGAACTGAGCCAAAACTCAACACTTGGAGAACTTTGCATAAACGCTTCTCCTCTCTCAGTCTCTGCATACCACTCTCAAATGTGCGCGTGCTCCTCCTAACTACGTGTAGTACCCCAGGATATCATCAATATAAAAACAACATAACGAACGAATCCAGATAAGGCCGAAATACACTGTTTCATCAAATGCATGAACGCTGCTGTGGCATTGGTCAGCCCAAAAAGACATAAACAAGAAACTCATAGTGACCCATATCTAGCCCTGAAAGCGAGTCTTCATAATATCTGAAATCCCTGATCTTCAACTGGTGATAGCCCGAACGGGAGATCAATCTTGGAGAACACCTCGCTCCTTGAAGCTGGTCAAATAAATCATCAATGGGAGCGCAGGGGATACTTGTTCTTCACTGTTACTTTGTTTCAATTGCCTGATAGTAGTGCACATTTCATGGTGCCATCCTTCTTCTTCACAAACAGAACCGCGTCACCCGCGGTGATACACTAGGCCGAATGAACCCCTTTATCTAGGCAGTTCCTGAAGTTGATCCTTCAATTCTTTCAACCTCCGCTGGTTCCATACGACTATGGCGGATGGAAATGGGCTTGAGTGTCCCGGCCACCAGGTCAATATACTAAATCAATATCCCTGTCCGGGGGCATGCCTGACAGGTCTGCGGGAAAACATTGGGAAACTCCCTCTCACAACTGGAACAGAATCAATTGCTAGGAGTCTCGGCCTCCCAACATCCCCTCACGAATGCCAAATATGAAAGACAAGCCTTCCCAACCATACGCTGGGCCTTTTGGAATGAAATCACCTCTCTGGATACATGATCAGTCACACCACGCACTCGATCCTCGCGGTACACCCAGTATAGCCAAAGTGACTATCTTAGCATGACAATCCTCAGAGAATTAGCGTGACACGGAGATAACCAGTTCATGCCCAAAAATAACATCACACTCCACCATGCAATAGCAACAAAACAACTTGGGTCTCCAGACCCCCAATAAGACCAACATGATCGGTTTATACATGGTCTACAACAACAGTATCGCCCACCGGGGTAGATACATGAATATGTAAAGCAAGACACCCTCGGGACGTACCCAAATGATGAGCAAAATATGAGAGGAACACATAAGAATAGGTGGAGCCGGATTAAATAAGACTGAAGGCATCTCCGCGGCAGACTGAAATAATACCTGTAATGACGGCATCTGAAGCAATGGCATCCTGTCCTGCCCTGAAGAGCATAAAAGCAAGCCTGACCACCGCCGGATCGACATCCACCTTTGGGGCGACCCTGGCTACCATGACCCTCACCCCTAGCTAGCGGGCGGGTGCTGAAGAAAACCGGACCAGAAGACGAGGCTGACCCCTCTGCTGAGATGAGCTAGCAGCACGACGAGGAACACTGCCTTCCACATATGCCCAAACTCTCCACACTCATAGTAGCTCCCACGTGTCTGGAGACTGGGACTGAAGGGAACCCCTCGCGCCAGAGTGACTAGCCGATGCACTCGGCCTGGAAAAAACCCTGAGCAGACGGGGCACGAGAATGAACTCTGTGCTGAAGAGCGCTGAGAGATTGGCTGACTCTGCAGAGAACGCATGATAACCATGACCTGAGATGCCCCGCGATACTCGGGACGAGCCGACTGAGCGGGCCTGAAAAAACGACCCCAACCCTGCTGGAACTGGCCCCTCGAAGGAGCGCCACTGTAACTGCCAGAACCTCGAGGCCTCTTGGCCTCCCTCTCATCTCGATCCTGACGGCGAACTGCCTCAATCTCTCGGGCTATATCGACCACCTCCTCGAATGTGGCACCCAGCACTCGCTCTCTAGTCATAAGAACACGAAGATGGTAGTTGAGACCATCAACAAACCTCCAGATACGCTCACGATCAGTTGGGACCAGCCAAACTGCATGACGAGCCAACTTTGAAAACCTCATCTCATACTGAGACACAGTCATATCTCCCTGCCGTAGCCACTCAAACTGCCTACGCAGCTCCTCTCTGCGGGACTGCGGTACATACTTCTCCAAAAAGAGAGTGGAGAACTCCTGCCAAGTCAAAGGTGCTGCACCGGTCAACCTACGCCTCTCATACGCCTCCCACCAAGTGAAGGCAGCCCTAGTAAACTCAAAAGTAGTAAAAGCCACACCACTGGACTCAAGAATCCCTGCTGTACGGAGCATCCGCTGACATCTGTCAAGAAAACCCTGGGCATCCTCGCCCTCAGCACCACTGGATGTCGGAGGCTGGAGTCTACCAAACCTCTTAAGACGACGCTGCTGTGAGAGGATAGAATAAAGAGAAATTTAGTACTCGGATCAACAAGTTCGCACGACAAGAATTTCAAGAATGTGGAATTTTCCTAAAGGTTCTGCAGCCTCCCGAGGATAAGTACAGACGTCTCCGTACCGATCCGCGAGACTCTACTAAACCAGCTCATGACTCGTGAGACCTAGTAACCTAGGCTCTGATACCAACTTGTCACGACCAAATTCCCAAACCCGGTCGTGATGGCACCTCTCGTGAAGACAAGGCCAGCCAGAACAACGCTAACACCTCTTCTAAGCAATTAATTAACACTAACAATTCTAACACATGGTTAATATAGCCAATAATACGGAACAACGATAATAACAAAGGAAACTATCCCGACACAGCCCAAACCGGGGTGTCACAAGTCATGAGCTACTACAGAGTTTGCTATGAGTCTACAAAGAGTAATATCTGATACAATAGTCTGAAGAAAACATAAATGATGTAAGATAGGGGAGACAAGGGGCTGCGGACGTCAACATCTACCTCATAACTCCAACTCGCTGCCTGGTCTGGAAGGAATCAGTGCTCAGGTGCGGACTTTGCTATGCCTGAATCTGCACGCATGGTGCAGGGAGTAATGTGAGTACTCCGACCCAGTGAGTAATAATAATAAATAATAATCGAAGGCAAGAAAACACATAATTGCACAAAGCAATTCTATATCAGGCAGTAAAAATAGTAAAATAGTAGAACAGTAAAGAATCGAATGAAATCTCCTTTTAAAATCAGGTAAATCGGGTAGAACAACAAGTAAATAGTGAGTAGAAATCTGCCCCTCGGGCCCGATATCAATCGCTCAGAACAGTATCAGCCCCTCGGGCTCAGTATCAGTCACTCAGCATAATATCAGCCCCTCGGGCTCACTCTCATTTCACATGGGTACCCGCGCTCACTGTGGGTGTGCAGACTCCGGAGGGGCCCCTTTCGGCCCAAGCGCTATATCAACATAAGGCCTGAAAGCCTTCTCACATCACACATAAGGCCTGAAAGCATCCTCACATCACACTCGAGGCCTGAAAGCCTCCTCACATATGGCCCTCGGCCTCACTCAGTACAGAAAAACATCATAAGCCCCTCATGCATCATTAAAATAGTAGTGCTCAGCCCAAACAACAGTGGAAATATCATTTAAACCTCGAAGTTCAATTAAAGCAGCTGAGTTTGTAAAACAATATAATCAATAGGACTGAGTTCAAGTGGTATATCAAAATAGTGAGGAAATAGTGATAAAAATCAACGAAGGATTCAAGTAGTCGACATTAAGCCCAAAATATGGCAATAAGCCCAAATCATGATGATAAACAGGACAGCTCAGTCAAATACGCGGTAAAATATCAAACGGGACGGACCTAGTCACGATCCCCAGTAGTAAACAACCCCGCGCTTGCCATTAAGCGCGTGTTTCACCTCAATATAGCACTACTTTGTGCAAATCCGGGGTTTCAAACCCTCAGGATATCATTTACTATCATTACTCACCTCAAGCCGGCTAAAATCCTAGCTCGCTATGCCCTTGCCTCGCAAATCAACCTCCTCGCGCGCCGAATATGATCAAAACCACAACGAATACGTTACAATAGGCTAAGGGAACATAACCCAATCGAAAAGATTCGAAAAATATCAAAAATTACGAAACTTGCAAAACCCGAGCCCCGGGCCCACTTCTCGAAAATCAGAAAAATTAACATCATCAAATTCCTTATCCCGCCACGAGTCTATTCATTCCAAAAACTCCCAATTCCGAGCTCAAATGGCCCATCAAAACCCACTTTGAAATACCAAAAATCAAGCTCTAGCTTTTCTCCCTTTTTGATGAATTTCCATAAATTTCTAGCTTTTCTCACTTTGAAGACGCATTTTGTTTCGAAATAATTGCTCGAGTCATCGAGCCGTACTTGTTTTGGATGTTTTCAAAATTTAATTAATGCATTGTTATTTTGTATTTTTATTATCTTTTATATTTTTCTCTACAGCATTATTATTACTTTTCCTGATGAACCGATGACTGGACATGTAATGAGACAACGCAATATAAGGATAGTGACTTAGAAGAAGAGGATGAAATACCTGAGGAAGTTATCAGAGAAGTTGAGAATTTTGAGAACAAACCTAAGTCCAATCTGGACGAAACCGATGCAATCAATTTGGGAGATTCTGAAACCATCAAAGAGACTCGCATAAGAATTCACCTATCACCGTCAAAAAAGGAAGAATACACTCGTTTCCTGAAAGAATATGAGGATATTTTTGCGTGGTCATATGATGACATGACTGGCATGAGCACATCCATAGTGGCTCATAAGTTGCCTACCAATCTAATATGTCCGCCGGTAAAGCAGAAACTCAGAAAATTCAAACCAGACATGAGCCTAAAAATCAAGGAAGAAGTCACCAAGAAGATCAAAGCCAAAGTCCTCAGGGTAGTTGAGTATCCAACCCGGTTAGCCAACATCGTACCAGTTCCGAAGAAAGATGGGAAAGTAAGGGTGTGTGTTGACTATCGGAATTTAAACAGAGCAAGTCCCAAGGACGATTTCCCACTGCAAAATATACACATTCTGATCGACAATTGCGCCAAGCATGAACTCCAATCAATTGTATATTGCTTCGCGGGTTATCATCAGATTTGGATGGACGAAGAAGATGCAGAGAAAACAACCTTCATTACACCGTGGGGAGTGTACTGCTACAAAATGATGCGATTTGGTCTAAAGAATGCTGGGGCCACCTATATGAGAGCCATGACGACCATCTTCCATGATATGATACATAAGGAAATAGAGGTGTATGTTGACGACGTCATCATCAAATCCAAGAGGGCCACAGATCACATAGCGGACTTGAGGAAGTTCTTTGACAGGCTACGGAGGTATAATTTAAAACTGAACCCCGCAAAATGTGCATTTGGGGTTCCTGCATGAAAACTGTTGGGATTCATCATTAGCCGCCGAGGAATCGAGTTGGACCCGTCAAAAGTTAAAGCTATCCAAGATTTACCACCACCAAGGAGAAAGGGACGTGATGAGCTTCCTGGGGCGCCTCGGCTACATCAGCCGCTTCATAGCATAGTCCACGGTAATATGTGAACCTATCTTCAAAATGTTGAGGAAGGATGCTGAAACTAGTTGGACTGAAGATTGTCAAAAGGCTTTTGACAAAATTAAGGAATACCTGTCCACGCCACCAGTCCTAGTCCCGCCAGAACCTGGAAGACCTTTGTTACTCTATTTGTCCGTACTAGATGGGGCTTTCGGCTGTGTTTTGGGACAACATGACGAGACAGGAAGAAAGGAGAAAACCATATATTACTTGAGTAAGAAGTTCACAACTTACGAAGCACAGTATTCTCTGCTAGAATGCACTTACTGTGCTTTGACACGGACAGCTCAGAAATTGAGGCATTACTTCTGTGTCTATACCACATACCTCATATCAAGAATGGATCCTCTAAAGTACATCTTTCAGAAGCCCATGCCTACCGGGAAGTTAGCTAAATGGCTGATATTGATAAGTGAGTTCAATATCATCTATGTAACTCAGAAGGCAGTCAACGGACAAGCATTGGTAGACCATCTTGCTGAAAAACCTGTGGGAGGGGAATACGAACCACTAAAAACATATTTTCCTGACGAAGAAGTGTCATTCGTAGGAGAGGACATTGCTGAAGCCTATGACGGTTGGAAAATGTTCTTCGACGGAACTTCCAACTTCAAAGGAGTGGGTATTGGAGCGATCTTGGTATCAGAGACAGGTCAACATTATCCGATATCCGCAAAGCTTAGATTTTCGTGCACCAACAATATGGTAGAATATGAGGATTGAATCATGGGGCTCAATTTGGCCATCGATATGAATATACAAGAGTTGCTGGTAATTGGTGATTCGGATCTTCTGGTACATCAGGTTCAAGGAGAATGGGCTACGAAAAACACCAAGATACTACCATACTTGTATCATGTGCAAGAATTGATGAAGAGGTTCACAAATATAGAATTCAAACATGTTCCAAGAGTCCAGAACGAGTTCGCAGACGCACTGGCCACCTTGTCATCAATGATACAACACCCAGACAAGAATTTCATTGATCCCATCCCGCTGAAGATCCATAATCAGCCGGCTTACTGTGCTCATGTTGAAGAAGAAACGGATGAAAAACCTTGGTTCCACGATATCAAGGAATATCTGGCAAAAGGAGAATACCCAGAACAGGCTAACCATACTCAGAAACGCACACTGCGGAGGCTGTCCAACCACTTCCTCCAAAGCAGAGGAACCTTGTATAGAAGAACTCCTGATCTGGGATTGTTAAGGTGTGTTGACGCAAAAGAGGCTTCTAAATTGCTCGAGGAGATACATGCCGGAACCTGCGGACCACACATGAACAATTTTGTTCTAGCCAAAAAGATACTCAGAGCTGGATATTTTTGGATGACCATGGAAACAGATTGCATCCGGTACGTCCAGAAATGCCACCAATGCTAGATACATGCAGACATGATAAGGGTACCACCAAAAGAACTCAATGCAATAAGTGCACCTTGGCCTTTTGCTGCCTGGGGAATGGATGTCATCGGTCTGATCGAGGCGACTGCTTCAAACGGGCACAAGTTCATTTTAGTGGCCATCGATTACTTCACAAAATGGGTGGAGGCTGCATCTTACAAAGCTGTAACCAAGAAAGTCGTCGCAGATTTTGTGAGGGATGGTATTGTTTGTCGATTCGGGGTTCCCGAGTCCATCATCACTGATAATGCCGCCAATCTCAATAGTGATCTAATGAAAGCCATGTGTGAAACCTTTAAAATTAAGCACAAAAACTCCACAGCACAAGCCTAAAATGAACGGAGCCGTGGAAGCTGCCAACAAGAACATCAAGAAGATACTAAGGAAGATGGTAGAAAATCACAAACAATGGCACGAGAAGTTACCCTATGCAATATTGGGGTACCGTACCATAGTCCGCACATCAACTGGGGCAACTCCCTATTTGCTAGTTCATGCTACCGAAGCTGTCATTCCCGCTGAGGTAGAAATTCCTTCTTTAAGGGTCATACAAGAAGCCGAACTCGGTGATGCAGAATGGATAAGGAGCCGCTTTGAGCAACTAGCCCTCATAGATGGAAAAAGAATGAATGCAGTATGTCACAGTCAGCTTTATCAGAATAGAATGTCCAGAGCTTTCAACAAAAAGGTCAAACCAAGACAATTCGCACCGGGGCAGCTGCTGCTGAAGCTGATCTTCCCACATCAAGACGATGCCAAAGGGAAATTTTCACCCAACTAGCAAGGTCCCTACATGGTTCACAGGGTGCTAAATGGAGGAGCACTCATACTTGCAGAAATGGACGGAGAAGTTTGGCCAAAACCTATCAACTCAGATGCAGTCAAGAGATACTATGTTTAGATTGTTCACATTTTTTCATCGGATGTAACTGAACTACGCTTGACCTGATTCCCGTTTAACAGGGGATACGTAGGCAGCTCTGTGGGTTCGGTCATATCTTAATAAAATCTTCATTTCCCAGAACCAGAAACTAGGACAGAATTTTGAGGAGGACCCTCAAAATTCTGGAACAAGTCCAGCCGACGCCATCATATGCAAGATAGTCAGAAATCGGTTAAGTAACTGGGGTAGAATTTTGAGGAGGACCCTCAAAATTCTAATTCAAGGAGGTCGCAATGTCTATAAAAGTGTCACAGTCATTAGTTCATCTAATTTACTTGATATTATATACCACTATGTGACAGCCAGGTGTTACCTAGGGTAACTCGAACAGGGCCTCCAGAGCAAAGCAAAGCAACAAGCAGACAAAGTCACGAACCAACCTCCCCGCAAAACTCACAATTTTCTTTGAATGCAGGGACAAGGAATAACCAAAAGTACGTGCACCTTAAATCATCACAACCAAACCGCCAAGCGCAAATATATCTCCAGCATGAGGCTAAGCATTGCCTTCCCTTTTCATGAGGCTAAGCCCTGCCTCCATATTTGCATAAGGCTAAGCATTGCATTTTCTTTGCATGAGACTAAGCCTTGTCTCAAACCTTGCATGAGGCTAAGCCCTGCCTCCATATTTGCATAAGGCTAAGCATTGCCTTCTCTCTGCATGAGACTAAGCCCTATCTCAAACTTTGCATGAGGCTAAGTCGTGCCTCCATATTTGCATAAGGCTAAGCATTGCCTTCTCTCTGCATGAGACTAAGCCCTGTCTCAAATCTTGCATAAGGCTAAGCATTGCCTTCTCTCTACATGAGACTAAGCCCTATCTCAAACCTTGCATGAGGCTAAGCCCTGCCTCCATATTTGTATAAGGCTAAGCATTGCCTTCTCTCAGCATGAGACTAAGCCTTGTCTCAAATCTTGCATGAGGCTAAGCCCTGCCTCCCTATTCGCATAAGGTTAAACATTGCCTTCTCTCTGCATGAAACTAATTCTCTTAATTTAAGTTCGATCGAGACCCACCGTTGTGGACCTCGAGGGGTGCCTAACACCTTCTCCTCAAGGTAATTTTGAGCCCTTACCCGATCTCTGGTGACGTAGACTGGTTATCTAAGTTAATTGCTTTAGGTGACCTAACGCACCTTAAATCCGTTAGGTGCGACTTTTTCAAATCCAATTCCCTACCCTCACGGAAAGAAGTTGTCCCAGAAATATCGAAACCCGATTTTGTGAGAAAAAGGGGGCGCGACATCTGTCTTATTTGATCATACTCCAAATTCCTGGCATTTACCTTTTTGCCGGTCTGATGGTTCGTCACCTCATTCGTTGGAGGGAAGAGTTCCAAATCTATCCCTATACTGTATGATAATATATTAATTTAACCCTCCGTTATCTTCAATTCAGATCCTTGCCGTTATTAAATTGTTTCGTTTTTTTCAGTTGACTTTAACGGAGCCCCGGCAGGGATTAGTTGGATTCCACGTGTCATAATATTTTAGGGAAAAAAGTTTAAATTTACTCATTCAGCTTTGATGATGGATTAAAACTATCCTCCATTATATTCCTGTTCAAGCTTCGTTGGTGGCAAGGTTCAATATGAGAGGTTTGCTAAGTTCAAAGGTATGAATGGCTTCAAAGTACAAATAACGGAGGACAAAATTAAGGTATTTCATATAGTAGAGGTCTACTTTTTACCCTTTTCCCCTTAATTTAATGTTGCATGGATGACCTCCATGTGAAGTAATCTCTCTGGTTTCATTTCAAGTTCATCTTGTGAACCACTATCCCTTTTGCACTTGGATGACAAGTTTTCAATGGCCTCATCTCCTAGGAAGAGATCGATGCAAAATGGAGCCAGTTGAATTTTTATAGTAATAAATGTCACACCTCCTTTTTCCCGAGGGGATAGGGGAATATAAGGAGTTTTTCTAATTAAAGTGACATGAATCGAAATGGGATTATTTATTTAATTCCAAAGTCGCCACTTGGAATAATTTATGGTGTCCCAAGTAACCGATTTATTTTAAAATCCCAAATCGAGGAAGTTTTGACTCCGTTTAAAAGTCTGCGAAACCAGAAGACCGGGTAAGGAATTCTATTAATCCGGGAGAAGGTGTTAGGCATTCTCGAGTTTCGTGGTTTTAGCACGTTCGCTTTAATCATACTTGGCCTAATTAAATTATTTAATTACGTATTTTAGAAACTATGTGCATTTACCTTTTTACCGCTTTTAATTACTCGATTATTCGTGATTATGGAATTATCTTGAAAACGAGTCATGCGTACGTGTACTCTTTTGTTTGGCGCGTCAAGAATCATGTCATGCGTACGTGTACATAATTCACAACGCTTAATTATTTAAGAAAGCATGGCTGCGAAAGCGTACCTTGATTTATTTTTGAAAATGGTAGCTATGTCACGAGAACGTGTACATAAACACGATAATTTATTAAAACTCACCTAAAGCATTCTATCGGTGTTAATTATTCTTCCTATACGTTGAGATTATTGAGGATAGGTGCCCGAGTATAAAAGTACAACGGAGCACTAATGAATTAAAAGATTTTTAAAAGTTCATTGATTCGGTTAGTTATAGAATTATTAACTATAAAGTGCCTTGGCTAGCCAATTACATATTAAAATAACTATTCACACCACTATTCTATTGTTTCAACCCAACATAAAATCCATAAAAATTGGAAATAATCAACTTCAATAAGCCAATAAAGCAAAACTAGAATATTAGAATGGAACAATAAAAGATGATGTGGTATAACCAATATAAGTATGCAACAAAATATAAAGGATCCTCTGGTTGTGTCAAGTTAGGAACCGTTGCAAAAGCAAGAAAACGTTTCGCTTAAACAATTCAATATGGCAACCAAATCAACATATTTCTTTCGTAAATTCCCATCAACAACACACACCTATTATTAAACTAAGAAAATAACAACAAAATAGGGAACTCTTACAAAACATAATAAAATTAAATTAAATATTAGAGAAAATTTTCTACGTAATTAACACAGGAATAAGAAAGCCTCCATTTGGTACCAGTAGCTTAGGATTCATTCTCGTAATAACACAGTTTATGTTTTGATTTGTATACCACTATTTTCCTGGGATACGAAGGTTAGGTGCTTGGTTTACAAGCAAATGATAGAAAAAGTTATGGCATCCAAAAAAAAACCAATACTAAATATATTTTAAAGTTCTAAAGCAGTAGAGTAAAAATCCAACAGTTCAGATAAAGTAAAAGGGGTAGAGATGCACCTCTATTGCTTAAAAAATCAAATGGGCCATTATTGCTTGAAATTATGAGCTATGAACCAGGAAGCTCGAGCCGTAATCAACAAACTCGGATTGAGACTTCTTGTTTTGCTCATCTAGAACCCTGTGCCTCGAGGTAAAACCTACTCAGACACCAAAACAAACAAACGAACAAAATTTTCTGTGTTACGCCCCATAATATTACGTCGATATTACGTCCCGCAGTATTAAATTACGACGATGTTGCACCCTGTGGTATTGTACGTTAAATTTGTCGTAAGGTAAGTGACATCAGTCCAAGGAAAGGATTATTTAGAGATTATAAGGATTATGCTCTATCAAACAAGTGGTGAGTAAATTCGTGAAGGAGAAAGGGGAAGCAAGTCAAAGAAAATAAATTTTCGTCCAAGTTTGGCATGTTGGGATAAAATTTGGGCCAAGCGTTAATACCCGATATTTATGGACTAGTACCATATGACCACGGTAGTATGATGTATAAAGTATATTAAAAAATAAATAGTATTTTAAGTAGTTTGAGATAATTTTTAATTATGTGAGTAATTGGTTAATTACTGGCTAACGGGACATTACTTAATTACCTAATAAATGGATAAAGATTAAACAAAACCACCCCACCCCATGTGGCAGCAAGCCACTAACAAATCAATGACTCATGGTCACATTAGATTAGGTGAAAACATGATATAATGATATCAAGACACCTTATTCAAGAATTTGAACAAAAGACCACAATTCCCATTCTAAACATTTTCAAAAAACAAAATCTGACGGAAAGCTTGCAAAGTCAGTATGTGACTTCTTGCAAAATTCATTCCAATTTCCTACAAGCCCCCACAAAAACAATAAGCAACATAATTGCTACAAAAAGTCCTACAACATTAACCATGAATTGATAGTTAAGAAGCCATAGAACGTTAGCCATTCTTAAGGCTTTCAACAAAAACGAGAATGTTAGCAACGTAAAATTTTGCGGTTCTAAAGGAGTACGGTGCAACATGTTCCAAGAGTATCATACGGATTTTTCCTACTCCAGGTATGTTAAGGCCATCCCTTCTTTCATTTGGCATGATCCATACGGTACAAATGAAACGAGAAAAATACGCAACTTTCATAAATGACTCTATTCATAGAAATACTAGGGGCGTCTATATTCTTGATTCCCCATGTGAATTATTATTATTATATCTTCTGTTCACGGGTCTCAGAAAAATAAGTATTTGATAAAGTTTATCCAAAAGGCATATTGATTTTTATGGCATTCCGAGAAAATCTTATTAACGTATTTCTTATGCATTTCATGCATTTATACATGTACATTGACCCATGATCAGATGGCGCTATATACGCGTATTTATATGTATATATATATATGTATATGGGATATGGGAAAAGGTTACAGCGTTATATACGCACCACCACCTGATCAGCTGGTATACGTTGATGATTTTGCCCACAGTGGCCGAGATGATATGATGGGATGCCCTCAGAGACTTGATGATATTATGAACCCACGTACTTATGCACGGCATGATATTCATACGCATATGCATGACACTATAAGTATTTCATGATTTACAGAGTTGTCCATACTTACAGGTTGAGTCATGTACTCTATATTTCTTCCATGTCTTTTATACACTCATTTATGTGCCTTACATACTCGGTACGTTATTGGTACTGACGTCCCTTTTGCCTGGGGACGCTGCGTTTCATGCCCGCAGGTCTCGATAGACAGGTCGAGAGTCCTCCAAGTAGGCGAT
>NW_017675001.1:18991-78675 GCF_001879085.1 Nicotiana attenuata
TCAGTTATCTATGCTAGTATGATCGAAAAGATACGTTAGTGTTGGTACTCCAGTTGACGTAAGGTACCGGGTGCCCATCGCGGCCCATCGGTTTGGATCGTGACAAAAGTGGTATCAGAGCAGTTCTGTCCTCGAGGGTCTACAAGCCGTGTCTAGTAGAGTCTTGTTTATGGGTGTGTCGTGCACCACACTTATAAGCATGAGGCTACAGGGCATTTAGGACTGTCACTCTTTCTTCTTACTCTAGATCGTGTGGTAGAGCTCAGTTATAAGAACTCAATTTCCTAAACTCTACCTTATTCGTAATACGACGATGCCTACATTTAGAAAGACAGTCGGTAAGAGATATAGCTGTGGAATGTTGAGTTAGAGGAACTCAATTTTGCATCTTGCTTACGATGAGTAAATGTGAGGTCTTCAGCAGATCATACATGTACTAAAAGGTGTAAGGTTCTTGATAAGGAGCTTTAAGGAAAGAATACTTATCCACTCTTATGGTAAAAAAAAAGGAATCACAGAATCGGAAGTTAGACACAAGTTTCAGCAAGTATTACAGAGTCTACAGTCAAGTGAAGTAAAAGACAAAAGATGACAGGCCTTGAGACAATAAAAGAATATAGGCCATAAAGTCATATCCTCATTTTGAGAAATAAGTTCGCAACTCTAACGTGATTAACAGAAGGAAAAGTTAGACCCCAGAATAATAGAAACTAGTATGGATTGGTGAACAAGATAAACTAAACATGAATTAGGGACTGAGTGATTTGATAATAATCGGCATCATGAGAATTTCAAATTTTGTTCTGGCGATAGTAGAATAGACAATAGAAGAAGATTCGGGAAAAATTCAGAGAATGGTCATTCAGGAAGACGCTTCCATAAAGCAAGCAATGTAAGCAAAGTTAAGCTTAAGGGACTGTATGTACCAGTTACATTAAGTGTGACCCTTGCAAGTAAGGAATTTTGTTATCCTTGGTACAGAAGGATTATCGCAAGGCGATTAAGGGTCATCGATGATGTGAAAAGACGCCAAAGATGAAAAGGTAAAACATCTATATGTAGATCATCAAAGCACTAAATCTTGGTACTCCCCTAAAGGGGGGAATATGGAGTAATGTGGCATTAAGACAGAATTAAGTTGTTCTAGTAACTACGGAATGGTAAAGGAAGAGTGCAATAAAAAAATGAGAAAGGAATGAGATTGCACTTATCCGAATCCTACAGATATGGTATGATTCCAGAACGTTATGTAAGCACGACGTCAGAAAAAGGAAGAAAGGGTTCCTGCCCGGAAGGTTACTGATAAATAAGGAGCCAGTGCAAGAGGTAAGTTAAACAAAGGAAATAACCCAAGAGAAATTACGCGGAATATGGATATGAGAATGGGCCGACGAGTAGTTAGTAGTTGATTCAAGAAGAGCCTAGTCATGACTAGACAAGAAGTTACAGACAAATCAGCAGATCATGCAAGATAAATGTAGTAAACCCCAACATGGAGAATTCAGCCTCTCTGTAATGTTATTATAATACTTGAGATATATTCAAATAGGAGTCGGGGTAGTTAAAGGTACCTTATGAATGTTACGGGAATAAAAGAGAGTGTCACTTAGAATATAGTCAAAATATCAGTTCAGAAGCAGCCCTACAAGCATAAGGGCATGGAGGTAAGTAACTACGGATAATTATAGGCAAGGAAGGACATCAAAAGGTCCGTCGAGTATACGATGTAATAAGCTCACAACTTTACAAGAGTCAAGGTTTCTCCCTAATTACTACAACAAAAGACTAGCTGAGGAAATAAGGAAGAAGGATTCAACCTAAGTACAACGACCTAAAGAGGAAATGGTCATGTAACAACAGTCTCACAACAACATTGTAAGCACTCCAAAGGAAAGTGGCACCTACCGTGGCTAATGAACGGGAAGTAAAATTAAAAGTAATATTCGAGATCATATGAGTTGTATGAAAATGCTGGCAAGTGTGGGCACTAAGATAAGCTAAGTATGGACGCAACAAGAGGGCAGAAAGACTAGGAAAAGTAATAGCTTACGTTGAAAGAAAGCTAAGATGGAACGAAAGAAAGTATTCGATCAATGATCCAGAGTGGGTTACGTTATGAACACACTTAAGGGTTCGGAGTTTTATACATGCAGCATATACAGCCGTAGAAGATTCCGGTATACGTTAAAAAAAAGAATTGAGCCCAGGACTTAGACGAAAGATTAAATTCTTAAAGGATTGTATCATGCATATTCCTCAGCACCCATGAAAGGCTAAACAGAATAACTAATACCATGAACCACCGATCGGGAGATAACTTAAGCCGACATAAAGGCCAATCAGAAGAAAGAGGAAACTAAAGAGTTACATCAACTAAGTAAATTAGGACTCTGCTTATTGGACCCAGAAAGTTACAAGCATCACGATTGAGAATATTATAGAATCACTCTTAATATCAGAAGTACAAGAGAAATAGTACAGTAGCCATATTCTATAACGGCTCTACGATAGAGCCAGTCAGAAGAGTACCAGTATGGAGCTACCACCGAATTGTGTATGCCCCAGAGGTGCAAGTATTATAGAACTTCAAGTTGTAAATGTGAATTATACCTATGTGGAAGGGAGGTTATGAAAGAGATAAAAGATACGATGCAAGATTTTAAGGTAAGAAAGGTAAAGGTGAACAACGTACGAGATACTCAAATGCAGAAGGTTGTGAATAGCCCATATTGTGGATAAGAGTCTAGAAGCGCTGGGATCCAGTACCTAGGAATAATAGCAGCATCGTCAGTGGCATACCTTCCAGCCTATGGTTTCTAAGTACCGAAAGGCCTAATTAGAGAGTAAAAGAAGAATTGGAAATGATGTGATGTCTCGCTTGATGTTCCAAAATGACATAAAAATCTATGGTGCAAGCAAGTTGAAGGAAGGTTGCGAGAAAGTATGAATAGATATGTGTAGGTCGCAAGCTAAAGTATGGTAGAGCGACAAGGTTTTAGGAAGACAGGAGTAAGAATAAGAAAAAGTGAGTGAAAAGGTGACAAGAATGGATAAGTTCTTGGGATTAAGCTCATGAAAATAAGAGAGTTGATGGATTCTCTAAGTTATAGAAGGCTCAGTATAGCCAGAATGAACTCAAAGGAGTCTAAGACTAGTAGCATTTAGAAGAGATGGAATGCTTCGCTGGCAGTGGAATACGGGCGTAATTGTGATAGATAAAGGATGACGTTTGGGCCTTCGATTGAGTAATGACTTGAAGAGGATTGCATGAATTGTAAGGGACTAAAATACCCATAGAAGGTGAGTCACATTGGGATGCTATAAAGTACGGTTATGGAAGTATAGTATCACTCCTAGGATCGACCTAATTACTCATGATGTCCCCGATGAGATGCGAGCCCTACGGCGGTGTTAGATAAAAGATCAAGTTATCAGTGGTAGATGAAGAATCAACATTAAGGTAAATCAACAATAGATAGATAAAAGTCCAACAGTATGAGATGAGATTAGACCATCAGTCTTAAGGATAAGCAGCGAGAGTAAATTGGAGTTGGTTGCAGACCTTAATAACGATAAATCGAAGTAAGAATTATGGTATAGTATGACCTACGTAGAGGCAGTAAAGTCATACGAATGGATAACCAGGTCTATGAAATAAGATATACCCATATTCGCAAGTTCTACAAAGTACCGAGCGAAGAACTTCAATACACCTATAGATGCCTAGAGAGGCATCCTATTAAGCCTTGTATATGTTTACAAAGTAAGGCCTAGAGATTGGCTAAAAGATGGAGGGAAAAAGGATAGAAGAGTCGCATAGGCACACTTACAAGGTCAGTACCGTAGACGCTGCATGATAGAAGGTAGCAACAGTTACGGGACTGAAAGAAATTCGATCACAATTCATGGCGTGGGAAAGAGGACTAAACGGGGGAATGTCGTGGCCTTTGTATTTATTCACAAAACAACTGCCTAAATGGAAAGGAGAGTATTAAGGTATTCACAAGAGCTATAAGTTATGAAAATGATAAGAGCATCAGTCAACATTCGAGGACGAATGTTCCAAAGGGGGAAATGATGTTACGCCCCACAATATTACGTCCCGCAGTATTAAATTACGACGATATTGCACCCTGTGGTATTGTACATTAAATTTGTCGTAAGGTAAGTGACATCAGTCCAAGGAAAAGATTATTTAGAAATTATAAGGAATATGCTATATCAAACAAGTGGTGAGTAAATTCGTGAAGGTAAAAGGGGAAGCAAGTCAAAGAAAATGAATTTTCATCCAAGTTTGGCATGTTGGGATAAAATTCGGGCCAAGAGTTAATACCCGATATTTATGGACTAGTACCATACAAGGTACCATATGACCACGATAGTATGATGTATAAAGTATATTTAAAAAAATGAGTAGTATTTTAAGTAGTTTGAGATAATTTTCAATTATGTGGGTAATTGATTAATTACCGGGTAAAGGGACATTACCTAATTACCTAATAAGTGGATAAAGATTTTAAAAAAAACACCCCACCCCATGTGGCAGCAAGCCACTAAAAAATCAATGACTCATGGTCACATTAGATTAGGTGGCAACATGATATAATGATATCAAGACACCTTATTCAAGAATTTGAACAAAAGACCACAATTCCCATTCTAACATTTTCAAAAAACAAAATCTGACGGAAAGCTTGCAAAGTCAGTATGTGACTTCTTGCAAAATTCATTACAATTTCCTACAAGCCCCCACAAAAACAGTAAGCAACATAATTTCTACGAAAATTCCTACAACATTAACCATGAATTGATAGTTAAGAAGCCATAGAACGTTAGCCATTCTTAAGGCTTTCAACAAAAATGAGAATTGTTAGCAACGTAAAATTTTGCGGTTCTAGAAGAGTACGGTGCAACACGTTCCAAGAGTATCATACGGAATTTTCCTACTCCATTTACGTTAAGGCTATCCCTTCTTTCTTTTGGCATGATTCATACGGTACAAAATGAAACGAGCAAAATACGCAATTTTCATAAATGACTCTATCCATAGAAATACTAGAGGTGTCTATATTCTTGATTCCCCATGTGAATTATTATTATATCTTCTGTTCATGGGTCTCAGAAAGATACGTATTTGATAAAGTTATCCGAAAGGCATATTGATTTTTATGGCATTCCGAGAAAATCTTATTAACGTATTTCTTATGCATTTCATGCATTTATACATGTACATTGGCCCATGACCAGATGGCGTTATATACATATACATACATACATACATATATATATATATATGTATGTATGTATGTATGTATGTATATGGGATATGGGAAAAGGTTACGGCGTTTTATACGCACCACCACCTGATCAGCTGGTATACGTTGATGATTTTGCCCACAGTGGCTGGGATGATATGATGGGATGCCCTCAGAGGCTTGATGATATTATGAACCCACGTACTTATGCACGACATGATATTCATAAGCATATGCGTGACACTATAAGTTTTTCATAATATCGGCTCTACGATAGAGCCAGTCAGAAGAGTACCAGTATGGAGCTACCACCGAATTGTGTATGCCCCAGAGGTGCAAGTATTATAGAACTTCAAGTTGTAATTGTTAATTATACCTATGTGGAAGGGTGGTTATGAAAGAGATAAAAGATACGATGCAAGATTTTAAGGTAAGAAAGGTAAAGGTGAACAACATACGAGATACTCAAATGCAGAAGGCTGTGAATAGCCCATATTGTGGATAAAAGTCTAGAAGCGTTGGGATCCAATACCTAGGAATAATAGCAGCATCGTCAGTGGCATACCTTCCAGCCTATGGTTTAGAGAGTAAAAGGAGAATTAGAAATGATGTGATGTCTCGCTTGATGTTCCAAAATGACATAAGGAAATCTATGGTGCAAGCAAGTTGAAGGAAGGTTGCGAGAAAGTATGAATAGATATGTGTAGGTCGCAAGCTAAGATTTTGTATCCTAGGAGAAAGGGTCTCAACCTAGGTTTTCTTATCTTAGGAGAAAGATTCATCAGACTAAGTTTCTTATCTTAGGAGAAATATTCATCAGACTAAGATTGTTTATCCTAGGAGGAAAAATGTGAAGAGCAATGGAAAAAATTTATGCACACTAGCAAGACAGATAAAGGCAAAGATTTGAGAAACATCCCTTTGTCGGCTCTTCTCTTCTTTTCATTTTCTTTTTTTCATTTTTCATCCTTTCTTTTGGAATCACTTTCTCTGCATTGCTTTTTCCTGCTTCAAACAAAGAAAATTTTGTCAGTTTTAAAAGGTGGTCGGTTTGTGGCCTTGAGTCCTGGGCAGCTTGGCTTTTGCTCAATCAGCTTGAGTCAGTTTCAAGAGACTTTTGGTCTGCATCAACACTGATTGTTTCACACTCAGTACCATTTGTATTTGGGGCTCAATCAGCCTTATCCCAACTGGAGATCTTTACTTAGGTGACCTTTTCTGCTAACTTGAATGACTTCCAAATTTTGAGATATTTGTCTGTAAGAGAGAATAACCAGTTATCTTTGCTTACGTCAAGTAGGCTAACAAGGGTATTTTGGGGTGAGCCTTTGCATGAATCCTCAAGGCATGTTGAAAGTAACAAAAGAGTGTGCTGGCCAAATTTACTTTGGTGCAACTGAAAAGCTGGTACCAGATTTTGAAATCGTTTCTTGCTTGTTTTGACAAGGACGGACTCAGAGTGAAAGACATAATGATGCAAAGAAACAATATACAAAGGAATGCCTCTATCGGGAAGGACCAAAAAGGAAGAATTTATTTTTTCTTTTCTTTTTTTTTCGGTAACTAGACTTAATGATCATGACATGCATTTTGGACTTAACGGCCTGATCTATCAAACTGATCCAATATTCCCTTTTAAATTTCTTATGACCTTTGAAGTCGGGCTTGTTCGTGTCAATCCTTGGCATCAGCTTCACGACTCACATTTGACTAGTGGTGCCTCGAGGGGTTTTCACCAATAAATCTCTCTCATTTATTTATCTCTTCTTACCATCGCCTCATAGTGCCCGTGAAGGTTTTCACTAGTAAGACTCTCTCATTTTCTTTTCTTTTTCTTTTTCTTTTTCTTTTGCTTTCTTGTATGAGCAACTTGACAGTGTTCTATGTCGCGTGACACGTTGCTCATTGCATGCTTCTCTTGGCATTCTTGACGGCATATTGGGAGGTTATTTAGAAGGTTTTCGGATAGGGTTGGAAAGAAAGGTCGTCATGAAGTCTCAAAGCATACTCAATATGAAGGGTTGTAAACTTACAACTCTTGGAATCGACTCTTTCAAAAACTAAAATAAACTCATGCCCCAGTTTTAGATACTGGATTTTTTTCTGAATTCTTATTTGGTTGGACCGAACCATGTAAGGCTGCCTACGTATCCTTTTTAAAGGAATCAGGTCTAATGTAGTTCAAACATCTGACCTAACTATTTTTTCATCTTTCATTCTGTATCTCTTTTTTTTCTTTTTTTTTTCAAGTTGCCCAAGCTTCTATTTTCCGGGGGAATGGACCTTTGACTGTTTTTTCTTTCTTTCTTTTTTTCACTTGAACTTTCTAAGAGTTGCCCCAGCTTTTATTTTATGAGGGCATGGAATTTTTTTTATCATTTTTTTTTATTTTGTTTTTTATTGGACTTTTAACTCTAAACTTGATTCCAAAAAAGGGATGGTCAGAGAAAATAACACGGGCTCAAAAGGGGTAGCGAAGGGTATAAAGTGTTTGGATAGCCGAGAAGGGCCTCCCAGCCTTGAGAACGCCAAATATAGTATCCTTTCGCAATCACTGCATTAATGAACATGTATGCCTTCTTGGTGTGTATGGTCGAAAGACACTTTCATCCATTAGTGTCAAACTTTCCAACAAACTTCAATTGATGTCCTCAAACCCGACCTTCAAAATGATGTATGTATTTTGTAAGCACGTAATTTTTGACCCAAATGGGATCATTAACCTCCACAGGTATGACTATTCTAGTTCCACATGAATTTTACTCAAGCTTAATTCCAAAGTGTTTTGACTCTTTATTCATCCTCAAAGGTGTCTTATTCTCAGTTATCCAATTCAAGCTTAAATCAATTTTCTAAGATCTGGCCAAAAATTCCGCATGCATGTCATGTCACTAGAACTAGCACTGAAAGAACTAAGCATGGAATGACACAAAAGGACAAACTGTATTTCATTGAGTAAAGGATGGAAGGATTTGACAATAAGAAAAACAACCTAAAATTCGAATTACAACCTTAAAACAGCCCAGGCACTGAAAATAGCAACAAAACAAACAAACAAAACTCACACAGACAAAATAAAGGGATAGAAGAGTTTGACTCAATAAAACAAATAAAATCTGGATCACAACCCTGAAATAACCCAGATAACAGAAAAAACATCAAAACGAACTATCAAGGTTCTTTCCTAGAGAGGAAGGAATGACTTTTCAATTGCTAAAGCTTGACATTTAGCCACCAATTTGCTCATCAGAATCACCAGGGCCTTCTCCAATTTCAATCAGTTTTTCCTGGATTATCCTTTCTATTTCTCTTTTCAAATCCCGACAGCTTTCAACATCGTGCCCCTGGGCATTGGAATGGTATTCACACCTTTTAGAAGGGTCAAAGCTTCTTGCACGTGGGTCCACATGATTTGGAGGAATAGGTGCAATCATGTCATAATGCTTTAATTTCTCAAACAAGTTTGCATAGGACTCTCCTATTGGTGTAAAATTATTTTTCAACCTTTGTTCCCCTCTATACCCCTGGCTTGGATGTGGGTTATAGGGCATTTGAAAGTTTTGTGGAGGTTGGTGGAGATTTTGTAGTGCTCGTGCTCGCCTTCTGGGGTGTTTTGGTGACTGGACAACATACAGAGGTGGAGCAACAGAGTACTGTGGGTTCTGAGGTGGATAGTAGTGCTCGGGGGAATCATCGGAAACCAGACGAGGCTGGTCATACCTTCGAGATGCTCTCCTAGGACCTCTTCTCGACCCTGATGTCATCATCGTTTCTTCATCCTTCTTATTCGTGTCACTAAATTATCAAATTCAATTTGGATAGCCTGAGTTGTGGCTTTGAGAACTGCTTGACTTATAATTCAGCCTATCTTGAGGTCGTTCTCAACCATTTACCCAATCTTGATTGCTTCCGAGAAGGATTTGCCCACTGCGGACATCATGTTTTGAAAATAATCTGGCTCTTGAGCCTGAAAGAAGATAGTGATTAGTTCGTGGTCATCCATGGGTGGCTTAACTCTAGCCTCTTGCTCTGTCCATTTAATGGCATATTCCCTGAAACCTTCAGCTGGTTTCTTCTTCAGGTTTGAAATGGAATTGTGGCTTGGGGCGATGTCAATGTTATATAGGAACTGTTTCATCCCAGACATGCTAGTGAGAGGTGTCTTGATCCATAAACATTCAGAGGCTACCCCTGTCAGGCTTTCCCTAAAATAAGACATCAGTAATTCTTCCTTTCCTCCTGCACCTCTTAGTTGATTGCAATACCTTTTCAGGTGGGCTATAGGGTCTCCATGTCCATCATACTTTTCTAATTTGGGAGTCTTGAAACCGGGTGGCAAGTGAACATCGGGGAACATACATATATCCTTGAAGGCAATGCTCTTCTGACCTGCCATCCCTTGCATGTTTTTTAATTGTTGTTCTAAGCTTTTCACTCTTTGGGTCATTTCTTCCTGTGCCGTCTTTCAGGAAGGCTTCTCAATCTTTGCAGGAAGATCAAATAGGTACGAGTGGTACTCAAGAGAGAGGGACTGTTCTTGCTGAGTAGCAAACTGTGACTCATGAGTTTTCCTCTGCACCACCATCGGCTGTGGGACGGTGAAGACTGGCATAACAGTAGTGGTTGTCTAATTGGTTGTCAATGGCACACTTTAGAACTGCGCAACAGAGGTTCCAGCTGTAGTCGTACAGTTGGGATAAAAACTGAACCCAGGTGGATAGGATTGATCAGACAATGAAACCGGAGTGATAGTAGTTGAGATCGATGTGAACTCTGAAAAACCATAAATAGGAAGGGGTGGTCCTTGGCAATTGGCCCATGCTTGACACATTTCAGTCATTTGCTGCTTCAACACTCTATTTCCCTCAATCACGTTAGACTCTTGTTGAACCCTCTGACCCTGAGCCTCTTGAGCACTCGTAAAAACTTCGATGTCAGTTGTCATTAGCATTTTTCTCTTGGATCTAGTGAATTTTGGATGTGTTTCCAGCTTACCACAAACCGACCACCTTAAACTCTCTTCACAATTTAAAACAAAAGACACGTTAGAATGGACTCAATCGGTCCTTATTATTATTATCATCAATATTTTTTTTTCATTTTTCATTTTTTAATGGTTGATCGAAGCTGACGTGGATTGCCTACGTATCATGTGGGAACATGAATCAGATCTTGCGTAGTTTGGGAAGATCAGGAATAAAGTAAATAAACTAATTTTATTTTATTTTCGGATTTTGGAATTTTTTTTTTAAAATTTTCGAAAGAAAGACTTATAAAGAAGGACGAATTTTTTTTTAATCTCGATTTATTTTTTATTTATTTTTTTGGAATTTCGAAAGAAAAACTTCTAAAGAAGAAAGAAAATATTTTTGGATTTTTGTACTTATATTTTGAATTTATGAAAGAAATACTTCTAAAGAAAAAAGAAAATATTTTAGCATCTTGAATTTCTTTTCAATTTTCGAAAGAAGAATGAAAATATTTTTTGATTTTTGAACTTTTATTTTGAATTTATGAAAGAAGTACTTCTAAAGAAAAAAAAAAGAAAACATTATTGCATCTTGAATTTTCTTTTCAATTTTCAAAAGAAGAATGAAAATATTTTTGGATTTCGAGAAGAAATTAAAAGAAAATATTTTTGTATTTTTAAAAAAAATTGGGGTCTATAAGAAAGGCTTTCTAAAGAAGGAAGTAAAGGAAAAATGTCACGACCAAATTCCCAAACCCGGTCGTGATGGCACCTCTCGTGAAGACAAGGCCAGCCAGAACAACGCTATCACCTCTATTAAGAAATTAATTAACACTAACAATTCTAACACATGCTTAATATAGTCAATAATACGGAACAACGATAATAACAAAGGAAACCATCCCGACACAGCCCAAACCGGGGTGTCACAAGTCATGAGCTATTACAGAGTTTGCTATGAGTCTACCAAGAGTAATATCCGATACAATAGTCTGAAGAAAACAAATGATGTACGATAGGGGAGACAAGGGGCTGCGGACGTCAACAGCTACCTCGTAACTCCAACTCGCTGCCTGGTCTGGAAGGAATCAGTGCTCAGGTGCGGACTCTGCTATGCCTGAATCTGCACGCATGGTGCAGGGAGTAATGTGAGTACTCCGACCTAGTGAGTAATAATAATAAATAATAACCGAAGGCAAGAAAATACATAACTGCACAAAGCAATTCTATATCAGGCAGTAAAAACAGTAAAACAGTAGAACAGTAAAGAATCGAATGAAATCTCCTTTTAAAATCAGGTAAATCAGGTAGAACAACAAGTAAATAGTGAGTAGAAATCTGCCCCTCGGGCCCGGTATCAATCGCTCAGAACAGTATCAGCCCCACGGGCTCAGTATCAGTCACTCAGCATAATATCAGCCCCTCGGGCTCACTCTCATATCACATGGGTACCCGCGCTCACTGTGGGTGTGCAGACTCCGGAGGGGCCCCTTACGGCCCAAGCGCTATATCAACATAAGGCCTGAAAGCCTTCTCACATCACACATAAGGCCTGAAAGCATCCTCACATCACACTCGAGGCCTGAAAGCCTCCTCACCTATGGCCCTCGGCCTCACTCAGTCCAGAAAAACATCATAAGCCCCTCATGCATCATTAAAATAGTAGTTCTCAGCCCAAACAACAGTGTAAATATCATTTAAACCTCGAAGTTCAATTAAAGCAGCTGAGTTTGTAAAACAATATAATCAATAGGACTGAGTTCAAGTGGTATATCAAAATAGTGAGGAAACAGTGATAAAAATCCACGAAGGATTCAAGTACTCGGCATTAAGCCCAAAATATGGCAATAAGCCCAAATCATGATGATAAACAGGATAGCTCAGTCAAATACGCGGTAAAATATCAAACGGGACGGACCAAGTCACGATCCCCAGTAGTAAACAACCCCGCGCTCGCCATTAAGCGCGTGTTTCACCTCAATATAGCACTACGTTGTGCAAATCCGGGGTTTCAAACCCTCAGGATATCATTTACTATCATTACTCACCTCAAGCCGGCCAAAATCCTAGCTCGCTATGCCCTTGCCTCGCAAATCGACCTCCTCGCGCGTCGAATATGATCAAAACCACAACGAATACGTTACAATAGGCTAAGGGAACATAACCCAATCGAAAAGATTCGAAAAATATCAAAAATTATGAAACTTGCAAAACTCGAGCCCCAGGCCCACTTCTCGAAAATCAGAAAAATTAACATCATCAGATTCTTTATCTCGCCACGAGTCTATTCATACCAAAAACTCCCAATTCCGAGCTCAAATGACCCATCAAAACCCACTTTGAAATACCAAAAATCAAGCTCTAGCTTTTCTCCCTTTTTGATGAATTTCCATAAATTTCTAGGTTAATTCTTCCATTAAATCATGTATTTAGATCATAGAACTCACCTCCAATCACACCCAGTCGAAATCACCTTCAATTTCCGTCCAAAAGCTCTTAAGGTTGCTCAAAAATGGTGGAAATAAACCTTTGCTCGCGGAACAAAATGAGCTATAAAAACCCTTCTCTGATCAGGCATTTTCGCATCTGCGATTACCTTACCGCATATGCGGTCACCGCTTCTGCAGTATCGCCTCCGCTTCTGTGGAAATCACTATTACGCCCAGGACCACTTTTGCGATCTACTCTCGTTTCTGCAGTCACCGCATCTGCGCACTCCTACCCGCTTCTGCGGAACACCCTGCACATACACGGATCGCTTCTGCGGTCAATAACCGCATCTGCAGAGACCGCACCTGCGGAAACCATCCGCTTCTGCGGAATTTCTCCAAATAGCCAACACTCGCACCTGCGACCCAGCCTTCGCATCTGCGGAACCGCATCTGCGGCCCCTTTTTCGCAGATGCGGAAATACCAAATATCAGCAAACACCAGCAATCTCACAAGTCCAAAATTCATCCCGATAACCATCCGAAATCACCCCGAGGCCCCCGGGACCTCGACCAAAAGTGCTAATCCATCCTAAAACACCATTCAAACAAGCTCCAATCATCAAAACACTACAAACAACACCAAAACCATCAAATTACATCGGATTCAGGCCTAAGTTCTTCTAAAACTTTCGAAATACGCATTCGATCAAAAACCCGATCAAAACACCTCCGAATGACCTGAAATTTTGCACACACATCCCAAATCACCTAACTAAGCTACAGCAACTCTCGGAATCCCATTCCGACCCTCGGATCAAAGTCTCACCTATCAACCGGAATTCGCCAAAATACTAACTTCGCCAATTCAAGCCTAATTCTACACCGGACCTCCAAAACCAATTTCGATCACGCTCCTAAGTCACAAATCATTCCCCGAACTAACCGAATCACAGGAAATCACATCCGAACCCTCTAACTCATAAGTCAATGTCCGGTTGACTTTTCCAAAACAAACCTTCCTTAAAGAGACTAAGTGTCTCATTTCCTTCTAAAACCAATCCAAATCAACTCGTTCACACAAGACTCTTATAATGAGGCATAAAGAAGCAGAAAATGGGGGAAACGGGGCGGTAACTCACGTGACAACGGGCCGGGTCGTCACATCCTCCCCAACTAAAACAAACGCTCGTCCTCGAGCGGGTCAAGAAACATACCTGAAGCCTCAAACAGGTGAGGATATCTGCTCCGCATCTCCCGCTCGGTCTCCCAAGTGGCCTCCTCCACGGGACGACCCCTCCATTGCACTTTCACTGAAACAACATCCTTTGACCTCAACCTCCGAACTTGACGATCCAAAATGGCTGCTGGCTCTACATCATTAGTCAAATCATCATCCAACTGAACCGTGCTGAAGTCCAATACATAGGACGGGTCCCCAACATACTTCCGGAGCATAGATACATGAAATACCGGGTGCACGCCCGACAAGCTGGGTGGCAAGGCAAGCTCATAAGCCACCTCCCCAATCCTCCTAAGTACCTCAAAAGGTCCAATAAACCGCGGACTCAACTTCCCTTTCTTTCCAAACCGCATAACACCCTTCATGGGCGAAACCTTCAGCAAGACCTTCTCACCAACCACATAAGACACATCTCGAACCTTCTGGTCCGCATAACTCTTCTGACGCGACTGAGCTGTACGAAGCCTCTCCTGAATCAGCTTCACCTTCTCCAAGGCATCCTGAACCATCTCTGTCCCCAATAGCCTAGCCTCGCCGGGCTCGAACCAACCAACAGGGGATCTACACCGCCTCCCATACAATGCCTCATACGGAGCCATCTGAATGCTCGATTGATAACTGTTGTTGTAGGCAAACTCTGCAAGCGGCAAAAACCATTCCCAAGAACCTCCAAAATCAATAACACAGGCACGCAACATGTCCTCCAATATCTGAATAGTACGCTTGGACTGTCCGTCCGTCTGAGGATGAAATGCTGTGCTCAACTCCACCTGTGTACCCAACTCTCGCTGAAAAGCCTTCCAGAACTGAGAAGTAAACTGACAGTACCCCTGTCTGAGATAATGGACACTGGAACACCATGCAATCGGACAATCTCCCGGATAAAGATCCCTGCCAGCCGCTCCGAAGAATAGGTAGTACATACTGGAATGAAGTGCGCGGACTTGGTCAGCCGATCCACAATCACCCAAATCGAATCGAACTTCTTCAAAGTCCGAGGAAGACCACTCACAAAATCCCATAAGTTGATTCTCTCCCACTTCCACTCTGGAATAATCATCCG
Source organism: Nicotiana attenuata (assembly GCF_001879085.1). Lineage (NCBI taxonomy): Eukaryota > Viridiplantae > Streptophyta > Magnoliopsida > Solanales > Solanaceae > Nicotiana > Nicotiana attenuata. Next base: position 33,951 of record NW_017675001.1, read on the forward strand.
CTGAAGTACGCCACCCGGTCTCTGATGCTCATATTTCACCTGCTGACAGTTGAGACACCGAGCCACAAATCCTACAATGTCTTTCTTCATTCTTCTCCACCAATAGTGCTGCCTCAAATCCTGATACATCTTCGCGGCACCCGGATGAATAGAATACCGCGAGCTGTGGGTCTCCTCCAATATCAACTCTCTATGCCCATCCATATTGGGCACACAGATCGGCCTTGCATCCTCAACACGCCATCCTCTCGATGGTCACATCTGTGGCATCATCATGCTGGACCATGTCCTTAAGGACAAGCAAATGCGGATCATCATACTGGCGCTCTCTTATGCGATCATACAAGGAAGACCGAGAAGCCACACAAGCCAACACCCGGCTAGGCTCCGAAATGTCTAGTCTCACCAATCGATTGGCAAAGGCCTGAACATCAACTGCAAAGGGCCTCTCCCCAACTGGAATATACGCCAAACTCCCCATACTAACCGCCTTTTGGCTCAAAGCATCGGCCACCATATTGGCCTTCCCCGGGTGATACAGAATGGTAATATCATAATCCTTAAGTAACTCTAGCCACCTCCGCTGCCACAAATTAAGATCCTTTTGCTTGAACAAATGCTGAAGACTGCGACTATCGGTGAATACCTCACAAGATACGCCATACAAGTAGTGCCTCCAAATCTTCAAAGCATGCACTATTGCAGCCAACTCCAAATCATGTACAGGGTAGTTCTTCTCGTGGGGCTTCAACTGACGAGAAGCATAAGCAATAACTCTACCCTCCTGCATCAATACACATCCAATCCCAACTCTCGAAGCATCACAATATACAGTGTAAGAACCTGAAGCTGATGGCAAAACCAATACTGGAGCTGAGGTCAAAGCTGTCTTGAGCTTCTGAAAGCTCTCCTCGCACTCGTCCGACCATACAAATGGAGCCCCCTTCTGAGTCAACTTGGTCAAGGGCGATGCAATAGAGGAAAATCCCTGAACAAACCGGCGATAATACCCTACCAAACCAAGGAAACTACGAATCTCTGTGGCTGAGGTCGGTCTAGGCAAACTCTGCACCGCCTCTATCTTCTTCGGGTCGACCTGAATACCCTCGCTGGACACCACGTGCCCCAAGAAAGCCACTGAACTGAGCCAAAACTCACACTTGGAGAACTTTGCATAAAGCTTCTCCTCCCTCAATCTCTGCAATACAACTCGCAAATGTTGCGCGTGCTCCTCCTAACTACGTGAGTACCCCAGGATATCATCAATAAAAACAATAACGAACGAATCCAGATAAGGCCGAAATACACTGTTCATCAAATGCATGAACGCTGCTGTGGCATTGGTCAGCCCAAAAGACATAACAAGAAACTCATAGTGCCCATATCTAGTCCTGAAAGCAGTCTTCATAATATCTGAATCCCTGATATTCAACTGGTGATAGCCCGAACGGAGATCAATCTTGGAGAACACCCTCGCTCCCTGAAGCTGGTCAAATAAATCATCAATGGGAGGCAGGGGATACTTGTTCTTCACTGTTACTTTGTTCAATTGCCTGTAGTCAATGCACATTCTCATGGTGCCATCCTTCTTCTTCACAAACAGAACCGGTGCACCCCACGGTGACACACTAGGCCGAATGAACCCCTTATCTAGGAGTTCCTGAAGTTGATCCTTCAATTCTTTCAACTCCGCTGGTGCCATACGATATGGCGGAATGGAAATGGGCTGAGTGCCCGGCACCAGGTCAATACCAAAATCAATATCCCTGTCCGGGGGCATGCCTGACAGGTCTGCGGGGAAAACATTGGGAAACTCCCTCACAACTGGAACAGAATCAATGCTAGGAGTCTCGGCTCCAACATCCCTCACGAATGCCAAATATGAAAGACAGCCCTTCCCAACCATACGCTGGGCCTTTTGGAATGAAATCACCCTACTGGATACATGATCAGTCACACCACGCCACTCGATCCTCGGTACACCCAGTATAGCCAAAGTGACTATCTTAGCATGACAATCTAGAATAGCGTGACACGGAGATAACCAGTTCATGCCCAAAATAACATCAAAATCCACCATGCTCAATAGCAACAAAACAACTTGGGTCTCCAGACCCCCAATAGTACCAAACATGATCGGTATACATGGTCTACAACAACAGTATCGCCCACCGGGGTAGATACATGAATATGTAAAGCAAGACACCCTCGGGACGTACCCAAATGATGAGCAAAATATGAGGACACATAAGAATAGGTGGAGCCGGGATTAAATAAGACTGAGGCATCTCCGCGGCAGACTGAAATAATACCTGTAATGACGGCATCTGAAGCAATGGCATCTGTCCTGCCCTGAAGAGCATAAAAGCAAGCCTGACCACCGCCGGATCGACATCCACCTTTGGGGCGACCCTGGCTACCTGACCCTCACCCCTAGCTAGCGGGGCGGGTGCTGAAGAAACCGGACCAGAAGACGAGGGCTGACCCCTCTGCTGAGATGAGCTAGCAGCACGACGAGGACACTGCCTCCACATATGCCCAAACTCTCCACACTCATAGTAGCTCCCACGTGCTGGAGACTGGGACTGAAGGGAACCCCTCGCGCCAGAGTGACTAGCCGATGCACTCGGCCTGGAAAAACCCTGAGCAGACGGGGCACGAGATGAACTCTGTGCTGGAAGAGCGCTGAGAGATGGCTGACTCTGCAGAGAACCATGATAACCATGACCTGAAGATGCCCCGCGATACTCGGGACGAGCCGACTGAGCGAGCCTGAAAAAACGACCCCAACCCTGCTGGAACTGGCCCCTCGAAGGAGCGCCACTGTAACTGCCAGAACCTCGAGGCCTCTTGGCCTCCCTCTCATCTCGATCCTGACGGCGAACTGCCTCAATCTCTCGGGCTATATCAACCACCTCCTCGAATGTGGCACCCAGCACTCGCTCTCTAGTCATAAGAACACGAAGATGGTAGTTGAGACCATCAACAAACCTCCAGATACGCTCACGATCAGTTGGGACCAGCCAAACTGCATGACGAGCCAACTTTGAAAACCTCATCTCATACTGAGACACAGTCATATCTCCCTGCCGTAGCCACTCAAACTGCATGCGCAGCTCCTCTCTGCGGGACTGCGGTACATACTTCTCCAAAAAGAGAGTGGAGAACTCCTGCCAAGTCAAAGGTGCTGCACCGGTCGACCTACGCCTCTCATACGCCTCCCACCAAGTGAAGGCAGCCCTAGTAAACTGAAAAGTAGTAAAAGCCACACCACTGGACTCAAGAATCCCTGCTGTACGGAGCATCCGCTGACATCTGTCAAGAAAACCCTGGGCATCCTCGCCCTCAGCACCACTGGATGTCGGAGGCTGGAGTCTACCAAACCTCTCAAGACGACGCTGCTCATCCTCGGGCATAGCTGGAACCCTGAACTCTTGCGCGGGTGCAACTGGCTGAGCTGGAGGTGCCTCTGGAGTCTGTAATCCCTGCACTACCTGCTCAGGCGTGCGAGCAGCGGGGGTCTGATTGCCTCCCCCAGCCTGCGAAGTAGCTGCTGCTGTTGTGGCTGAAACGACCTGAGCCAGGCCAGTGCAAACTGTCAAAATCTGAGCTAAAGTCTCCTGAAGGCCAGGAATCATGATGGGCACAGCTGGTGCCTGAACTGGTGCTGCTGGAGCCTGATCCTGAGCTGGGGCAACTGGTGGATCAACAGGTGCTGCCCCTGCTGCTCTGCCTCTGCCACGACCGCGACCGCGTCCAAGGCCTCTGGTGGTCTCAGTGGGTGGTACTGGTGGTCGTCCGCCACGTCCGGTAGCTCGTGTCCTCACTATCTGTGAGAGGATAGAATAAAGAGAAATTTAGTACTCGGATCAACAAGTTCGCACGATAAGAATTTCAAGAGTGTGGAATTTTCCTAAAGGTTCTGCAGCCTCCCGAGGATAAGTACAGACGTCTCCGTACCGATCCGCGAGACTCTACTAAACCAGCTCATGACTCGTGAGACCTAGTAACCTAGGCTCTGATACCAACTTGTCACGACCAAATTCCCAAATCCGGTCGTGATGGCACCTCTCGTGAAGACAAGGCCAGCCAGAGCAACGCTAACACCTCTTCTAAGCAATTAATTAACACTAACAATTTTAAATCTCCTTTTAAAATCAGGTAAATCAGGTAGAACAACAAGTAAATAGTGAGTAGAAATCTGCCCCTCGGGCCCGGTATCAATCGCTCAGAACAGTATCAGCCCCTCGGGCTCAGTATCAGTCACTCAGCATAATATCAGCCCCTCGGGCTCACTCTCATTTCACATGGGTACCCGCGCTCACTATGGGTGTGCAGACTCCGAAGGGGCCCCTTACGGCCCAAGCGCTATATCAACATAAGGCCTGAAAGCCTTCTCACATCACACATAAGGCCTGAAAGCATCCTCACATCACACTCGAAGCCTGAAAGCCTCCTCACATATGGCCCTCGGCCTCACTCAGTACAGAAAAACATCATAAGCCCCTCATGCATCATTAAAATAGTAGTGCTCGGCCCAAACAACAGTGGAAATATCATTTAAACCTCGAAGTTCAATTAAAGCAGCTGAGTTTGTAAAATAATATAATCAACAGGACTGAGTTCAAGTGGTATATCAAAATAGTGAGGAAATAGTGATAAAAATCCACGAAGGATTCAAGTAGTCGACATTAAGCACAAAATATGGCAATAAGCCCAAATCATGATGATAAACAGGACAGCTCAGTCAAATACGCGGTAAAATATTAAACGGGACGGACCAAGTCACGATCCCCGGTAGTAAACAACCCCGCGCTCGCCATTAAGCGCGTGTTTCACCTCAATATAGCACTACGTTGTGCAAATCCAGGGTTTCAAACCCTCAGGATATCATTTACTATCATTACTCACCTCAAGCCGGCCAAAATCCTAGCTCGCTATGCCCTTGCCTCGCCAATCGACCTCCTCGTGCGTCGAATATGATCAAAACCACAACGAATATGTTACAATAGGCTAAGGGAATATAAGCCAATCGAAAAGATTCGAAAAATATCAAAAATTACGAAACTTGCAAAACCCGAGCCCCGGGCCCACTTCTCGAAAATCAGAAAAATTAACATCATCAGATTCCTTATCTCGCCACAAGTCTATTCATACCAAAAACTCTCAATTCTGATCTCAAATGACCCATCAAAATCCACTTTGAAATACCAAAAATCAAGCTCTAGCTTTTCTCCCTTTTTGATGAATTTCCATAAATTTCTAGGTAAATTCTTCCATTAAATCATGTATTTAGGTCATAGAACTCACCTCCAATCACACCCAGTCGAAATCACCTTCAATTTCCGTCCAAAAGCTCTTAAGGTTGCTCAAAAATGGTGAAAATAAACCTTTGCTCGCGGAACAAAATGAGCTATAAAAACCCTTCTCTGATTAGGCATTTTCGCATTTACGATTACCTTACCGCTTATGCGGTCACCGCTTCTGCGATATAGCCTCCGCTTCTGCGGAAATCACTATTACGCCCAGGACCGCTTTTGCGGTCTAATCTCGCTTCTGCGATCACCGCATCTGCGCACTCCTACCCGCTTCTACGGAACACCCTGCACAAACACGGATCGCTTCTGCGGTCAATAACCGCATCTGCAGAGATCGCACCTGCGGAAACCATCCGCTTTTGTGGAATTTCTCCAAATAGCCAACACTCGCACCTGCGACCCAGCCTTCGCATCTGCGGAACCGCATCTGCGTCCCCTTTTCCGCAGATGCGGAAATACCAGATATCAACAAACACCAGCAATCTCACAAGTCCAAAATTCATCCCGATGACCATCCTAAATCACCCCGAGGCCCCCGGGACCTCGACCAAAAGTGCCAATCCATCCTAAAACACCATTCAAACTTGCTCCAATCATCAAAACACTACAAACAACACCAAAACCATCAAATTACATCGGATTCAGGCCTAAGTTCTTCTAAAACTTCCGAAATACGCATTTGATCAAAAACCCGACCAAAACACCTCCGAATGACCTGAAATTTTGCACACACATCCCAAATCACCTAACGAAGCTACAGCAACTCTCGGAATCCCATTCCGACCCTCGTATCAAAGTCTCACCTGTCAACCGGAATTCGCCAAAATACTAACTTCGCCAATTCAAGCGTAATTCTACACCGGACCTCCAAAACCAACTCTGATCACGCTCCTAAGTCACAAATCATCCCCCGAAGCTAACAGAATCACCGAAAATCACATCCGAACCCTCTAATTCATAAGTCAATGTCCGGTTGACTTTTCCAAAATAAACCTTCCTTAAAGAGACTAAGTGTCTCATTTCCTTCTAAAACCAATCCAAATCAACTCGTTCCCACAAGACTCTTATAATGAGGCATAAAGAAGCAGAAAATGGGGGAAATGGGGCGGTAACTTACGTGACGACGGGCCGGGTCTTCACAAAAAAAATTTGGATTTTTTTGAAAATGGTGGGCCGGAACCGATGAGGTTTGCCTACGAATCACATCTGCTGAGAATCAGACCCGCGTAGTTCAGCCAGTTTTGACATAATTGGAAAAAACATGATATTGACTCCCTTTCATTTTGAAATACATTTTCTTTTTCTCTGTCTTTTCAAAAAAAAAATTGGCAGAAATTCGAGGCATTTTTCAAATATCGGGGTTTTCAGAACCGGGTGAATTCTCCATCCTACCTCACTCTTGGTTTTTTCGGTTGTTTTTCTTTTCCTGGTCGATCAACATACAAGCCGAAAATAAATGTACAAATAGCATGTAAGATGCATCAGGATGGTCTTTTATTTCGGGTACACCTGTCCTAGACGGACCCAACCCCTATGTTGAGTCTCCAAAGTCAAATGCACGTGATGCAAACATACGTTCCTACTAGGGATCCGGCATGAGGCTATGTTATTCTAGGTTTAAACCTGGGGATGTGTTCTAGACTTGGCTTACCTAAGCGGGCAACTTTAGCCGAGGTGGGAGCGACGTACCGGGAGCACGAAAGTCTACCAGGCCTATTGGCTGAACCATCCTCGTTCTATTTGGTAGGACCTCTAACAGAAAAGCGGGCCGCGCGAATGTATGCACCATATTTTTTAGAAGACTCAGAAGGGAGACGTAAGAAGATATTTTAACACAGTTCAAATAATATCAAAGCGGTAAATGAGCATCAATTAGCACCTTAGGCCCACAAAATACAGTAATATCAACAATTAATAAAGCCAAGTAAAAATCACATTAACAAGCTCGAATTCTTCAACCCTGAACCAGAGATTCTGGGTTCTTGTCCAGAGCAGAGTTGCCAGAGCTGTCACACCTCCTTTTTTCCGAGGGATAGGGGATATAAGGAGTTTTTCCAATTAAAGTGACATTAATCGAAATGGGATTGTTTATTTAATTCTAGAGTCGCCACTTGGAATAATTTATGATGTCCCAAGTCACCGATTTATTTTAAAATCCCAAATCGAGGAAGTTTTAACTCCATTTAAAAGTCTGCGAAACCAGAAGACCGGGTAAGGAATTCTGTTAATCCGGGAAAAGGTGTTAGGCATTCCGAGTTCCGTGATTTTAGCACGGTCGCTTTAATCAAACATGACTTAATTAAATTATTTAATTACGTATTTTGGAACCTATGTGCATTTACCTTTTTACCGCTTTTAATTACTCGATTATTCGTGATTATGGAATTATCTTGAAAACGAGTCACGCGTACGTGTACTCTTTTGTTTGGCGCGTCAAGAATTATGCCACGCGTACGTGTACATAATTCATGAATTATTTAAGAAAGCTTGGCCAAAGTCGCGCGAACGCGTTCATTGATTTATTTTTGAAAACCATAGCTATGCCAAGCGAACGTGTACATAATCACAATAATTTATTAAAACTCACCTAGAGCATTCTATCAGTGTTCATTATTCTTCCTATACGTTAGAGATTATTGAGGATAGGTGCCCGAGTATAAAAGTACAACGGAGCACTAATGAATTAAAAGATTTTTGAAAGTTCATTGATTCGGTTAGTTATAGAATGATTAACTACAAAATGCCTTGGCTAGCCAATTACATATTATAATAACTATTCACACCACTATTCTATTGTTTCAACCCAACCTAAAATCCATAAAAATTGGGAATAATCAACTTCAATAAGCCAATAAAGAAAAACTAGAATATTAGAATGGAACAAATAAAAGATGATGTGGTATAACCAATATAAGTATGCAACAAAATATAAAGGATCCTCTGGTTGTGTCAAGTTGGGAACCGTGCAAAAGCAAGGAAACGTTTCGCTTAAGAAATTCAATATGACAACCAAATCAACACATTTCTTTCATAAAATCCCGTCAACAACACACACCTATTATTAAACTAAGAAAATAACAACAAAACAGGGAACTCTTACAAAACATAATAAAATAAAATTGAATATTAGAGAAAATTTTCTACGTGATTAACATAGGAATAAGAAAGCCTTCATTTGGTACCAGTAGCTTAGGATTCATTCTCGTGGTAACACAATTTATGGTTTGATTTGTAAATCACTATTTTCCTGGGATACGAAGATTAGGTGCTTGGCTGACAAGCAAATGATAGAAAAAAGTATGGCATCCAACAACAAACCAATACTAAATATATTTTAAAATTCTAAAGCAGTAGAGTAAAAATTCAAAAGTTTAGATAAAGTAAAAGGGGTAGAGATGCACGTCTATTGCTTAAAAAATCAAAAGGGCCTTTATTACGAGCTATGGACCGGGAAGCTCGAGCCAGAAATCAACAAACTCGAAGGGATTCTAATCGACTGAATTGGCCGGAGATGGTAAAATTCCGGCGAAATGCCGGCAAAGTAGTGACCTAGCAGAGCCGACAGCCTTTGGGTGATCTTGCTGGGTTTCGTGGTTGATTTTTTCTTTATGAAGGTGGAAGATGGCTGCAGTTGCTTTCATTGAGTAAGAAAGGAGATGATTCTGCAAAAAGGGGGCGTTAGGTTGTAGCTTTTGCAAATTGGGGATCGGCCGTTTTTAGGTTCCTCCTCTTTTTGTATTTTTTCTTTTTTTTTTTTGTGTGTGTATGTGTCTTTCAATTTTTATAATATAGCTTAGGAAATTTATTGGTGGAAGAGACAAGGATTGGAGTGTGATTGTCTAGGGTAAGTGTTATTTGTAGAAAATTGTTAGGAAAGTGCATGTGAATTAGTTATCAGATGATAAGAGAGAATCCTTTGCCATGTGACAATTTTCCATTGGCTCTTTTTTTCTTTTCTTGATAATTACTAATAAATATCTACTCCTACTAAATAAGTAAATAAAAGCAAAGTAAAATTACTACACTCAATATTTATTTCTCAAAACCTCTCATTTAAAATTAAACTAAGCTAAGTAAAATTACATCCTTTTTTTGTTAAAATTTTTCTTTCTTTGTAAAATAAAAATAAAACTAATACTCTAAAAATATTTAACTCTTTTTGTAATTTTTAATTTATCTAAAATAAACCTATAAAAAGGTGAAATAAAAATAAAATATTAAATTTAAACTTAAAATCTATTTAAATACTAAAAAATGAATGGAAAAATCAAACATGGTCAAAATTAGGTGCTCACATTAAACATTCTTGATAAATTCAATTTCTACGTTTGCATTAGGGTAGGCTGGTTACATCACATTTCTAGGGGTGTGACCTTTTCACAAATTTTGCATGAATGCGGGATGCTTTATGAACCAGACTGTCTTTTTTTTCCATTAGTTGAAACGGGCGGAGGTTCAAAAGGACATGTACTTGGAAGAAGAAAATGTGATTGCTCCTGTATTATATGCACGGTATCACAGGGGTGATTTATGTCACTCGAATTCTGCCCGAGGTTCACCTCCGTGCGGCAGTCAAGCCCAGCTTTGACTTCAGCCTTTCCAACACTTAGTTTTATTTTAGGGACGTTTGAACTTAGAATGAAAATAGGCAGCAAAAACAGTGAATAAAGGCACACACGATATACAGGAATTTCTTCCCAACTCGTATTAATATGTGAATACAAGAACACAATAGCCAACCCTATGGCCAAGACAAAGAATTCCCTAACTCCCTGCCCCAAAATGATTTTCCCACCCTTAGAAAATGACTTAGACGATTTTGGCTTCACAATGCCTTAGACTAAGTTTCTGCCCCCTTTTGGACAGCCTAGGCAAGTATTTATAAGGCTACCATCAGTTGACAAGCCCCAACTGATGGGAAAACAAGTTAAGACAAAGTACAAAAACATGCCCCATGTTTTAGGCTATGATCAGCATGTCTTGGAAGAGGTTGCAACTACCAACTGCTTCCCATGTGCTTTGCACATGTTTTCCAACTACTGCTTGTGCACAGCATGTGTCTATTTCGCCCAGCTGCTTTGTGCCCAAGGCTGGCATTGCGCCCAGCCTTGTCCTTGACGCTGCTCCGCACCAATGTCATGGCCCCAGCTCGCCAACCATTGATGCCGCACAGATTCATTGCCACAATTGCCCATTTATGTCATGTCGCCCCCAACTTGATTAAATCTGCCCGCATCAATTGTCATTGCTTGTCCCGCATTGTCTTGCCTTGCCTTGTCATGCCTTTGCCCCTGCTTTGACATGGCTTTGCCTTGCCATTGTTTTGCCAACCCGCACGTCTAAGTAAAATGCACCTTGCTTCCGTTCAAGGTGCATTTGTCAACCCTGCATAGTCCGTCATGCCGAGCAGCCCATGATGTTGTCCCACAGGTTGTGTGCCAAGGCCATCATAAAAATCCTATCACAGCCCACACCTGCCGAGGACTTTTGTCAAGGGGCTAACAAACGGCTTCTTCGCATTGCCCTAGCACTTATGGCTTTTGAGCACTGGTTTAAGTAATATCTACCGACAATATAAGAAAATGTGTGCACAATAAAACACCCAAAAGATATTACAGGTAACCATCCATAAATAAAATAAAATTTATAATCTTGAAAATTAAAAGCAATTTACTTGCTACAATAGGTAAATGTCACGTAGTAGTGCAAGAATTATTTACGTTGTCAACTGCAAATAAGTTGAACTCCATTTCTGAATAGGATAGGCCTTATTGGTATTTTTCCGGTTGCTTTCTAAATCGGAATACTTAAATATAAATGAAACTTTTAGAGCCTACTTGATTTTATTCAAATTCTTTCCAAGAAAATTCTGGCAAATAAAATGTTTGAATACTTGTTTTTGAGAAATTCTGTACTTTATTCGGATAAAGTTTTGATAATAAAATTCTGCTTAACTAATTTAATAAACGCATTTCACATAATTGATAAATATTGTTGAATTCATTAAGGTACTTGAAATCGAAATAGAAATAACGGGTAGGAAGGAAGGTAAAAAAGATCTATTATTATTATTATTATTATTATTATTATTATTATTATTATTATTATTATTATTATTATTATTAATAATAATAATAATAATAATAATAAAAAAACAACGTAAACCTCAGTTATATTGAATTATTACATAGGGAACAAGTTATTACCCCTAAGTTTTAGGTCATACAATTTAAAATAAAAACTTGCTAGACTTTACGAGCAAGTTTAATTTCTTTTCCCGTCTCAATGTGGATTAAGTTTTTATGTTAAATCTTTCTTAAGGTTTTCCTACTACAAGTAGGTTTTTAATATACTAATCCCTTCTTTAGTTGGAATTGGTTATATCATAACTATCTATATAAACTGATGCGATTCAGAACAAGTGTTCTCATTTCAAAATCCATCTTCTTCGAATTATAGTGTTCTGTCTTCCTTTCCAAAGCTTTCTTAACTAAGTATCAATCAATGGAGAAATCAGCCGCAAACATTGAAATTGATGACCAAACCAATGACGACCCTAATCATTACAATTTAGCATTGGGGATAGTATTAACTGTACTGGCTATAGCATTGGGTGTTGTCCTCTCTTTTTATTTGTTCTTCCCGGCTAAGGTTATTAAGGAAGTCCAATATCCTAAGTTTCGTCTTATATATGCCTCCTCTTCACTCCTTACCGTGACATGCATTGCGCCACCTTCAGTCCTCGACAATCCTGACAATTGGAAACTCACTTTCTTAGTCGAGAACCCAACCAATGATTATAATTTCTTATATGATGAATTTGATGCCAAGATTACCTACAAGGATACAGTTCTTTGGCAAGATGATAATTCTGCTAGATTTTATCAAGACGAAAGCGCTCAAAACTTCGTCGATGCAACTTTTGGTGCTTTGCCTGATAGTTACAATGAATGGATGACTAACACTGTTATGAATGATGTTGCTTCTGGTCTTTCCACAAGATTTTCAGTAAATTTAAATGGAAAAGTTCAAATAAGCCACCACGAGGAGGCGCAACGTAATTGTGGAAAATTGCAAGTCTCATGTAAGGATTTGGAGATTAAGTTCTCGCAAGGTTCCAGCATTGGAATGTTGACGGCTACTTCAGATGCTTGTGCGGTACATTTGCGGAAATCAAGTTGTTGATTGAAGCTGTTCGGGCTATATGAAAACATACAGTTTTGGATTATTTTTTTTTTTTTTATTTACTTTAATAGAGTGATAATATTTTTGTAGTGAAATTTATGAAAATACGTTATGTTCCGGTTCTTATGTACTTTTTAATCCAATGTTTGAGATCACATATTTAAATGTTTGACATGAATTTTAATATTCTCTTGTTTAACTTTCTTTTGCGGTCGTTATTCAAGTTTTAGCATCCTTTAATTAATCTGTAAAATAAGGAACAGAAATTGGCCTTATAACACAATAATCCACAAAAGAGTGCAAAGTAATGATTAAAATGAAGAGCGTCTAATTAATGTCGATAGATAAGTGATCAGCTCCTTATGATAGTTCTTTGCCATTACAAAGCGAAAAAAAGGAGTCACTTCAAACAATACACAAATGAATGAAGTTAATCAACCATAAAAAAGCCAACCAAACTACTCTGGCAACTAATCTGAGTCTAGTTTCTAATTCTAGGTTTGAGAAATATATCTGTTATATTAAAATCAATAGCATGATGTCGCCATGGGCGAGAACTGCATTAAAATCATGCATGAATTAGAATTTATAGCTACGAAATCTCAGCTACGAATTTAAAAATCATGGCTAATACCTTACAATAGCCAGAAAAATTCGAATTTCCTGGCTATTTACAAATTCGTAAAATTTGCTAGCGTCAAAAATTAAATTGGTAAAGCTAATTCCTTATTTTTGCTATAATTGCTAACAATCGTAGCAATAATTACCTAAATAGCTACAAATTTATTGCTACCTTAAAAATGCGTAGCTAATTCATAGTACATTTTAGCAACGCATTAAAATTTATTGTAGCAATAGTAACTTTTTAGCCACAATAAATTATTTGGAATAAAATATTGTAGCTAAAGAAATACATTTGCTTCAAGTTATAAAAAACTGTGGCAATAGGTAAATGATATAGCCACGAATATATAGTTATGACAAAATATTGTAGCTAATTGTTAGTTTTTGCTACAAACTGAAAGTTATTGTAGCAAAAGTAACCTTTTAAACATAATATATTATTTAAAATAAAATATTATAGTTAGATAAATATTTTCGCTTCAAGTTCTAAAAATGATGGCAATAATTGGCTTAATAGCTATAATTATTTTTCATTACAGACTGAAAAATATGGTGAAAACGGGGCAGTAACTGATGTGATGATGTGATGACCCGGCCCGTCGTCACGTGAGTTACCGCCCCGTTTTCACCATATTATGTTTCTCTATGCTTCATTATCGGTATTTGAGGTAATCGAGTTGGATTGGTTTGGTTTTGGTAGGAAATGAGACATTTAGTCTCTTTAAGGAAAGCTTGTTTTGGAAAAGTCAACCAGAAGTTGACTAGTTAGTTAGAGGGCTCGGATGTGATTTCCGGTGATTCGGTTAGCTTTGGGGGATGATTTGTGACTTAGGAGCGCGATCGGAATTGGTTTTGGAGGTCCGGTGTAGAATTAGGCTTGAATTGGCGAAGTTAGTATTTTGGCAAATTCCGGTTGGTAGGTGAGATTTTGATCCGAGGGTCGGAATAGAATTCCGAGAGTTGCAGTAGCTTTGTTAGGTAATTTTGGATGTGCGGGTAAAATTTCAGGTCATTTGGACGTCGTTTGGTTGGGTTTTTGATCGAATGTGAGTTTCGGAAGAATTTGATAAACTTAGGCTTGAATCCGTGGTGAATTGATGATTTTTGTGTTGTCTGACGTGTTTTGATGATTGGAGCAAGTTCGTATGAGGTTTTAGGTTGTGTTGGTGTTTTGGTTGAGGTCCCGGGGGCCTCGGGGTGAATTGGAGTGGTTAAAAGAGAGTTTTTGAAGGTTTCTTCAGGTCTGATATTGCTGGTATCTGGTATTTCCGCTTCTGCGGAAATGGACCGCAGAAGCGGTTCCGCAGAAGCGGGTGGGCGATCGCAGAAGCGGCTAGGTGTGGGCTAGGGTAGTTCCGCATAAGCGGAAGTTGGTCGCTTCAGCGGGTCCGCATAAGCGGACATTGTACCGCAGAAGTGGTTTTGAGAGAACCGCAGAAGCGGAGTTCGAGTCGCATAAGCGAAGTCTGGGTTTTTAAGTGAAGACCGCATAAGCGGATTTTTGGCCGCAGAAGCGGTCCCGCATAAGCGGAAGCGGGACCGCATAAGCGAAAATTGCTGTTGGCAGAAAGGTTTAAAGGATTTATTTCATCCGCGAGCTCCACCATTTTTCCTCCATTGTTGAGCGAGCTTGGGAGCTATTGACGCGATTTTGTGAGGGTTTTGACTGGGAATCAATTGGAGGTAAGTCCTATGGTCTAGAAACATCATTTTTATTGAAGAATCTACCTTTAATTCTTGGAAAATTGGGTAAAAATTGGAAGAACTAGGGCTTAGGTTTTGGAATGAAAATTTGGGAGTGAAGTGGCATTTGAACTCCGATTCTGACGATTTTGATATGTATGGACTCGTGGCGAGACGAGGAATCCGGAGACGTGAATTTCGTAATTTTTCGAGAAGCGGGCCCGAGGCTCGGGTTTTGCCAACTTCGTGATTTTTGATATTTTTTTCGAGTCTTTTCGATTGGGTTATGACCCATTAGCCTATTGTGATGTATTCCTTGTGGTTTTGATCAGATTCGACGTGCGAGGAGGTCGATTCGAGGGGAAAAGGCATAGCGAGCTAGACTTTGGCCGGCTAGAGGTGAGTAATGATTTTAAATGATGTTCTGAGGGTTTGAAACCCCGGATTTGCACAACTTGGTGCTATGTTGAGATGAGACACGCGTTCCATGACGAGCGCGGGGTCATTTACTATTGAGGACTGTGACTTGGTCCAGTCCGGATGACATTTTACCGCGTATTAGCAATGACTTGTTGTTTTCACTATGTTTTGGGCTTATGGCCATATTTGGGGCTTATTGCTGACTGTTTGAACTCTTTATGAACTATCATCACTGTTTTCCTCACTATTTGAAATATTATTTGAACTCAGTCCATGTGATTTACACTGTTTCTTGAATTCAGCCATATTTACTCAAACTTGGAGTTTTAAACTGATATTTGAACTATTGTTTGAGGTGAGTATTATTGCTTTACTGTTGCCCGAGGGGCTGTTGACCATTGCTGGACTGATTGAGGCCGAGGGCCTTATGTGAGGGCATGATGAGTGAGGTGAGGAGACTTTCAGGCCTCGTATTGATATTATTTAGGCTTTCAGGCCTTGTTGTTAGCGCTTGGGCTGTAGGAGCCCCTCCGGAGTCTGCACACCCACAGTGAGCGCGGGTACCCATCTAGAGTGATTAAATATTGAACAGTGGTAACAATGACACTGTTATACGCGTTTGGTCAGGTAACAATGACTGACCAGTCAGGTAACAATATCTGACCAGTGGTAACAATGGCACTGTAGCACGCATTTGGTCAGGTAACAATGGCTGACCGGTCAAGTAACAATGGCTGACTTACTGGTTGAGTATGATTGATTTTTAACTGTTTTCAAAGGATTTTCTTACTATATTTCACGGGTTTCTACTGTTTATCTGATGTTGCTGCTTGAGATAGCATTATTTGTGCCCTTGTGGGATTTTATGTTCTCAGTCGTTATTTATTTTTATTACTCACTGGGTCGGAGTACTCACATTACTTCCTGCACCATGTGTGCAGAGACAGGCACAGCTGAGTTCGTACCTGAGCGCTGATTTCCTTCCAGACCAGACGGACTAGGAGAGACGAGGTAGGTGTCGACGTCCGCAGCCCCGTTTCTTCCTCATCTTCTGCATATTTTATTCATATTCAGACTATGTTCCAGACTTGTAATATTTTCATCAACTCTGTAGTAGCTCGTGACTTGTGACACCCCGATCATCGGGCTGAGTTTGGGATGATTTTTCCCCGTTATGTTATGTTTATTTCCGCACTTACGATTTATTAGTATCTATGGTTTAAACCTGTTTATGCTAAGAAATTGTCAAAAGTAGTGTTGATTGTTCTGTCGGCTGGCCTTGTCTTCACGAGAGGCGCCATCACGACCGGGTGGGAATTGGGTTGTGACATAGTAGCACGACAATAATTAATGAGAGAAACCTGCGTTACGTTCCAAGCAGAATTAAAGTGTGAGCCACCAATATGGTATTTTAAAACAATTTTCAAATTCTTGAATTGTCATCAATGGGTGCAGAAAAGAGCTAGCTAATAAAGTTTTGAGGAACTTCCATTTCCTTTTCTGGTTTTCTGTTTGCTTAAGAATTGTTTTATCTATAGTAACTTCAATTTGATTTCTAA
The DNA here is from genome assembly GCF_001879085.1 of Nicotiana attenuata. Lineage (NCBI taxonomy): Eukaryota > Viridiplantae > Streptophyta > Magnoliopsida > Solanales > Solanaceae > Nicotiana > Nicotiana attenuata. The sequence goes on from NW_017675001.1 coordinate 50,740, forward strand.
AAGAGCGAGTCAATCCATATACACGATCCAACTAGCTTGTGATTGAGACGTAGTCAATGCAGAAAATAGGGTCGATTAGAGAAGCTGCTATTTGGGGAATATGAGTTTTAAAATTGGAAGAACAGAGTTAGTCTCAAGTTCTTGTACATGTGGTAGTTCAAATATCTCTGTCGTATTTGATAAATCCACGCGTACTACGTAGCAAGATAGTTGTTGTAAGAAAATACAGTTCAACAAAGATCTGAAGTCAGATAAAAGACATGCCATATATATATATTACGTATCATCATATACATATACAAGTTCATTCAAGTGTTTCGCCAGACCCCGTGACCCAGACTAGGTAACAGAAAATACAGCAAAAACACATACAGTCACTCAACCCTTGTCAGATGGCAATAAGTACAAAAACTAAAGTGTTTGAAGCACATAGCTTCAATCATCGTCCTCGTCTTCATCATCTTCCTCTTCCTCTTCTTGTTCACCCTACAGATTGTCGAGTACTAGTAAGTCCGATATGAAACATTGTTGATAAATGAGTCTACTTGAAATACAAAACTATGCACCATTAAAGGAGCATAGCAACTCTGATAATGGATCCCAAATCCCAAAAGAGGACAGGCATAAATTGTTTATACACTAACTAACAACTAGCTTCATAATAGGGAAAGGTGCTATATTGCTTGCCTTCTCAGATTTCATAGAGCAGATTCAAATCACACATCTGACATCAAATCTATTACGAATTTAGCAATAATTTTGTCGAAACCCCCCGGCATCCGTGATAATTATCATGACTTGCCTTCTCAGGCACAAGGTTCTAGTACTAAATGCCTCTCAAACTATACAGATTCATGTTGGATCAATCATTCCTAAAGCGTTACATCGAAGATCTGCTCCCTCGTCCATTTTTGCAATCAAAAATGCGCCTCACGCATCAGTTAATACAAAAAAGGCATTTGCCACCCCAAAGAGAAGGGCCTAGAAATACAACTAGAAGGATCAATAAACCCAATATTTAACACCCTTACGGATAGGCAGAACTGTGACCCAACAATTCTCTTGTTTTAACACCCTTAAAGAAGGGGGGACCGTGAGCCGACAACAACCTTGTCAACATATACTCAAAAACTATTAGATGAACTTATAAGCATGGAGTCAATACAACACTATAGAACCGTAAAGGGCAGCCCGGTGCACAGAGCATCCCTAGTTCACATAGGGTCTAAGGAAGGGCCGCAACCCCAAAGGAGTGTGACGTGTAGATCACACGGAGACAACTCTAGCATTGCTCCAAGGATCCCCTTCAACACCATAGAACTATGAAAAAATAGTAATACCTGTCCACTGCCCCCTGCATCGTCATCATGTACCTCAGATTTTGACCTCTCAGATTCTTCTTCTTCGCCATCATCGTCTGAGCTTTCCGGCTAATTCAATTGATGAAGTTAGAACAACGAAGCTCCCTTTTCTAGATTTGTAATAATGACTGATACTGTGCAAAGATCATATGAATCTTGAAAATTAAACAAGTTACAGGAAGTCAGAAAGCTAACCTGCTTGTTGTTGTACGCATTCATGAGCTTTTCATACTCAGACTTCCTTTTTGCTGCTTTGGCTTCATATGGTGCTTTTTCCTTCAACACGTAGAGCAAGCCTTATAAGCTGCCTCATTACAGTAAATATGTACATATTGTCCCTTAAAAAAGATTGTGAAGAATCCATCCTTATGGAGAAACTAAATGCTAATACTTCTGCCGCCAAGTAAATGTCAATGAGAAGCTGAAAGAAGTTTTCGACCCTTAAATGGTATAACATAACAGTATGACATGTATGAAGTGGTCATCGCGCCAAGTTCGCTGCTTGAATCACTAATATTGGTAAATGAATTGAATTACTTACAGCTGCACTCATAGATTTCCACTTCTCTCCTCCAGCTTTCCCGACCTTCATTTATGACATTAAACCAAGAAGAATTCAGTTGCTCAGAACCAGCTACTAAAGGAGGCAATGCTTATGAAATAACATCATAAAAAGCTTACAGCTGATACAGCCTTCACGTTAGGATTTTCCTTTTTAAATGTCTTCCTGAATTCTTCCCTGCAGTGGCATACATGATCATTTGTTGGTTACATCACGCAACTACAGATATGCCACTGAATCTAGAATATATTATAAAAAAAAAGAAGCCTACAGAAATACGAAGAAGGCACTGGGAGGCCTCTTAGGCTTATTAGGATCTTTCTTGGCCTTTTTGTCCTTCTTGGCCTTCCGTTTATCATCCTTCAATGCGGCCTTTCTCTTCCCCATCTTTCTGAAAATAAGAGACACAGACATGATCCATCACTAATATACTCCTTTGATCACTGTGCCTCCATGGAACATCAAAACCAAAATCAGAGAAACTTCATTCCCGAAAGGTCGTAGCATCAGCAACAATTGCACAATGTTCTATGCAACATCAAGTTACCAACACGGGAAATACTTGCATATAAAGCCAGAAACACAAAATATAAAATGCTACTCACCGGTCCTCAACAGGCTTCAGCGCCGACCTTGTTTCTTTTCTCAACGCCCCTTTTCCTTTTCCACCCTTCATTGTAAATTAGAACTGCCTAATCAAAAGCCTAAGTTAAAACCCCATCGCTGTGATATTTTATCAATGAACAATATGATACATAACAACATGAATAATGCACATTGAATACTCAAAGCATTCCAAAATACCAGAAGAATTTAAGGGAGATACAATACAACAATTATTTGTCCTACTCTCCATTTAGATGAAATATTGATTCTTTAACGTAAAGTATATTTTTTTTTCTTTAACCTAGATGACCTTTTTCCCATTGGAAATGCTATATCCTGTCCCAAAACCTTAACAAATAAGTATTCTAATAATTTGAAATAACTTAAAGTCTCTATGTTATATCTCCCTGCATGATCTCTCAATATCAATTTAAATGAACAAAAGCAAGTAAAACCAAAACTAAAACTACTGCAACAAATATACCAATAGGAAGACAAGCCTCAGAAAGAGATAAAGTCAACCTTTTTCACCAGAAAAGTAATACATAATTGAAATTTTGTATGTGATCTCAGTCATAGATCCTTCAAATTTTGGAATTAAATTTAGATATTTGAAAATTACATAAAAGTACTACTCCATAAGTCATAGCAATAGTTAATAACTTAGCTTGGACAAATCTTCAAATAGTAATATAGCCACGTAAATTGGAACAGAGGGAGAAAAAAAATTATCAGCTAGATTTCTTATAGCCTGTTTGGCCAAGCTTATTTTTGGCCAAAAGTGCTTTTTTTGGCCAAAAGCACTTTTGGCAAAAAATTGAGGTGTTTGGCCAAGCTTCTGTAAGGAAAAAAAGTGCTTTTGAGGAAAAGCAGAAGCAATTTTGGAGAAGCAGAAAAAAGTAGCTTCTCTCCAAAAGCACTTTTTTGAGAAGCACTTTTGAGAAAAAGAAAATACACTTAGAAGCAGTTTTTAAAGCTTGGCCAAACACTAATGGCTGCTCAGAAATGTTTTTCAAACTAATTAGCCAAACACAAACTGCTTCTCACCAAAACTACTTTTGAGAAAAGCACTTCTCGAAATAAGCTGATTTTTGCAGCTTGGCCAAACGGGCTATTATACACCCAACACAACGAAAAAAAATCCACTACTTGTACAACAAATAAACCTTCCTAAGAAGACCAAATCAGCAAATTCATTTCTTTTCCTCAATAAGAAAACAGAAACAATGTAAAAATCAAACTAAATCAACCAAAAAAAAAATTTGTTTAACCCAAGTACGTAATTACTTCTGAGAAACCAGTTTTACTCTTGAAACCAATTATTGTGTTATGGGTAATAATTGAATAAGTGTACTGATATAATTTTTCTCAATAAGAAAATTGAATTAAGAAAAATACAAGAACTGTGAATCTACAGCAACAAGTATTAATATGAAGAGAAAAAAGAATAGAGAAGAGAGGACAATACCAGGAAGATAAGAAGTGTTGGGCAGAAGGGAAAGTGAAGAAAAACAGAGCAAAAGCCAAAAGAGAAGAACAGAAGAATCAAGCTACAGCTTTTGTACACGACCGAATAACAAAAGTGAACTCCATTTCACTAACCGGACCTTATTTTACATTTTTCTTTTTAAATTCTTTTTGAGTATAAGTTTTATGTCCTGTGTTAAAAAAATGAGAAAAGGCAATATTCTCACCCTAAATATGACGTGGCCAAGTGTGTATATTTCACGCTCTTTGAAACAGTGAGAAACCAAAAATTTTAGTTACTACTGTAATCTTTTTCTTTTACTTTTTTTCTTCTTCCCATATAACAAAGCCACAATTGAAAGGCGTTAAACTCCATTTAAAGCACCATTTCTTTAAAAATTTAGTTTTGACTTTAGAGTTTAGATGGGTAAAAATTCTCAATCATTATGCGTTTATTCTTATCTTTATATTAGAAAAAAAGGAAATCAAGTTTGATTATATATACACATGTCATCTTCTTATTGCATATTACACTGAATTCATTATGATATAAACTTAACTAACATCTTTTTCCTTTCTTTTCGAAAATATACCGTTCTTTTCTTAACATTCGGCAGAAACGATGACAGGCAGGCGAGTGTATTTCACCTCTCAAGAAAAATTTAGTTATGAAATTTCAGGAAGATTATTCCATTTTAAAATAGTTCAAGACAGTGGTCAGTGGCGGAGCCATCTTATAAGAAAGCGGAAAAATTATATTATATATATATATGTATTGACTTTCCTTAATTTTCTGGTATGTTTACTTTTATATATTTTGACACCCTTTAACCAAAATTCTGGCTCCGTCACTGGCAGTGCCGTAGACAGGATCTCCATGAAGGGGGTTCAAAAAAAAATTGTAGCCTTAGGAAGGTTTTGTACCCCTTGACCACTGAGCTACACTTGGGTTGTGTTATGGAGATTCAAAACTCAATATATAAAGGTAAAAAACAGATTTTACCTTATATATATAGTTTAATTTTTCGAATCCACCCCTGATTTAGAGGATAATAGGATCCCATAAAAAAAAAGTGTGTAGTTGGACTTCAGTCTAGGTTTTATTATCATCTTGTAAAAAGCAGCTGTAAGTAATTTCTGTAACAAACATTAATTAGTAATATTAACAATGGAAAGCAATTTTCTGAACAATTAAAATGTATCATATTCTATCCCATATTAACATGTTCTTAATACACATGTTTTATACACTACATTCTATCCCATATTAACAAATATACGTATTTCTATATAACTTAATGCAAGTTAATTATAATAAATATAGCCAGTTAAACGTGACATGAATGATATAAAAATTTATGGTTTTTTTACCACCAAAAAATTAATTTATTGCTCAAAATATTTTTTTCTTGATATCTGTAATCAAATACTTTATTTATTTATGCTAATTTTGTGATTACCTTTCCTAATCCTTCAACTTGTTTCACGGTATTGGACTTATTATGCGGTAAATACTTCTCAAGCAATAGATAATAATGCATAAATTGTTATGTAAAATTATTATAAAGAAAGGTCCAGAATTATTACAATCTTTGTAGCACTATTACATGTATTTTCATTTATCATTTTATGGGAATATTCTTATTTTACTTTTTAATTTTTATGAAATATTAAATAAAAAATTTGTATGAATTATGTAGATATTAGTAGTTCGAAAGTTTATATCAGAAGTAAATGTTGCATTAGGAATGCAAACAATGCAGAATTTACATTGAAAACCAAATATAATATAATAAAAAAATTGAATTTTAATTTTAAAAATAAAAAAAATTCTAGTAAAAACACCTTTTTTTCTATGTCCTTAAGTCACGACGAATTTGAATTAATCGGATCTCAAACAAATAGTGAACCCCAAAAAAGAAAATTAAAATAAAGAAACGATGCATGGGACAGTAGGTAGGGAGCGTGGCAGTTGGACTAGCAAACTAGGTAGTAATAGCATGCAAGCAAGGACAAGCGAAATATTTTGTGGCATGTTTGAAAGGTAAGCACGTGGAGGACATCAGATATATCAACAATAGGTGTGTTTCTGTGTCGGATCATATTTTTATGTTTAATAAGTATAACTAGCGGTGTTCGTGGTTTGGTTTGGATCGGTTTTTCCCATAAAAGAAACCAAATCAAGTAAGTTAATTTTTCAAATATTAGAACCAAACCAAACCAATTAAGTCGATTTTTTCTCGATTCGGTTTATGTCGGGTTTTGTCAGTTTTTTAATTTTTTCGGTTATTTATCGATTTTTTCTTAAATATAAGACATACACTACCAAACACATATTTCGGCGACCACATTTTCAACGTAACACTATCAAATCAATTGCCCTTTGAGAAATCTATTATTTACCAAAATATATTGATGATAATTGAATCAAATAGTGATGAATAATTTAAGGACTCAATTAAAAATATATTATTTTTAACACGAAATTGATTCTTAACAAAAGAAAACTACCGATCAAACTAGAATGTAAAGGTATAGAACTATACTAAAAGTGTAAATATTAACATTTGCCATTAAATTTTTGAAACTTTGTATAAAAATATACATATATATAGGCGTGATAATAAATTTGAAATAGCTACTCCTATATTTGGTTTGGTTCGGGTTTTTTTTCGGTATTTTTCCTGATTAAAACCAAAACCAAATCAAATTTGATCGGTTTTTAAAATTCAAAACCAAAATCAAACCAAACCAAAAAGTATCGATTTTCTTGGTCGGTTTGGTTTAGTTTTCGGTTTGGTTCGATTTTTCGGATTTTTATGAACACCACTAAGAATAACCTTTCAGTAGATTCTTCTTCGTTTAATATTTCCTTAGAGCCTGTTTGGAAAGCCACCTAGGAATTGGATTAGGGTATAATTAGGTGAAATTACACAGTTTGGTATGTTTGTTTGGCCAAGTAATACTTGGTCAGCATGTAATTGGAGGGGTGTAATTACACTCTCCAATTATCAAGAGGGAGGTTAAGAATCGGTGATAAATTACACAATGTAATTATATGTTTACTTTTTAGTTTCTTTCCTTTTTGTTTTTATTTTAATTTATTTTCTTTATAAAGTTTTATTTCTATTATTTTACATTTTACATTTTATTTCTACTTTTTAAGTTCTTTTAAAATATGTGTACATTATTTATCTTTTATTTCTCTACCTTTACTTCTTGTGATTCCATGTAATTGCTTATATTTTATTTTTTATTTATTTTATTATTCTATTTTTTGAAACTACACCTCCTAATATTAGAAATAACGAGTCATTAACAGACTTGGCATATAATGAGTGATGCAATTAAAGTAAAATTTCGTGGTTGAATGTGATTATAAAATTTTTTTTTTTCTAATTTTAAGTTGTAGTGGAACTTACTATTATTATGTTAGAATTTGACATTTGTTAGACTATTATTATTTTTTTTTTTTTGGATTTTGGAATTGTGTTATATTCATGGTTCCAATTTACTAGTTTTAGTAGTATTGGCTCACATTCCATTATGTTCATTTTTTAGTTAGAATTGATAGATTAGTTTAGTCAAACATTTGAATAATATTATGACATTATATTAATTTATTTTATCAAACATGAATTCCATGATGTTGTTACAAAACGTATGTTTTTAGTTTTGTAAGTATCTAAACTATATATAATATGATATATATATATATAATAATATTATATATATATATATATATATATATATATTAAATACCAAATATAATAAGTATATTTATACTTAAAAAATTTATAGGCATATATTTATTTTATATATTTACTTTTAAGTTTTGATAATGACTTCATTTAAGATTTAATCTAACTGTGTAATTACACTTGTGCAACCAAACAGTAAACTTATAATTATAGTGTAATTACACTATGACAAACAAATAGATTGTCGTAATTACACAACTATAGAATTACTAGGCTGTGTAATTACTACGCCTAGTATTATACCAATTTCAATTACCTAGTGGCTTTCCAAACAGACTCTTAAATTTTTTCTTTCATGTAATCATGTTTGATTGTTTTTCTCTTTATTTCTAAAGTTCTTCTAAGTAGCTTTAATTAATAAGTAATTAGATGTCTTGTATAGATCTAATGACGTGCATAACTTTCATATGGAGGGAGTAATTATTGGGATGAAAGTGATAAATGTGGGAAACCTATATATTTGTAATTTTTATTGCTTTTTTGAACTTGAAATCATCTATATTGTCTAGCTTTATTGAGGCATGGTATACTACGTCTTAACAGAGTTACTAGCTAAGAGTTACTTTCATAATTTAAATCGTAATATTATGAGCTTGAATTAAATATTTTAAAGTTTCTATACTCTCTATCAATTATGCAAATAAAAAAGTATAAATTCCTTTAGTAGTTGTATTTTTTTTTTAATTTTTTTTTGGACATAGAGAGTTTTATCAGCTCTTTTCCCTGTACTTAACCAGGAAAGTCTCAAGTATTTGAGAGAGAAATATAAAAGGTAGGGCAATAGATGCGTAAGAAAAAACATTTTGTTTCTGGCCATTATCAAAGGATTTTATTGTTATTATTCGCATTTCATAATTAATGGAATGAGAATCTATTTGATGCTTACAAGCTGGCTCTTATCGAACGTCTCATTATTGTTGTAATAGTAACTATATCAATGAAGTCCCTCTGCTTTGGAGAAAAAATCAACCCAAAAATATACAATTTGATGAAAATTTCACGAAGTAACATATCTAGCTAGGCGTTTTACTCGTGTAAAGAAATTTTTTCACTATAAATAGCATCTATGTTATTGCTATACTTTTTAGTTATCATATCAGGTTGATAGTTACATATTATTGTAAGTCAACTTAACCTGATATATAGGATAAAAAAAAATTACTCACAATATGAATGCACATAACATATAAACTCGTTCGCTGAAACAAATTTCCTAGGTGTTGTCCACCAAAAAGATATGAGCGAGTGTAATAATAGACTCTTCAATTAATAATGTTAGAATTACATATGTATTTATTCGATAGTGTTTGATTTACAAGGAATCAAGGTTTCGAGCCAGCTTTTTGAAATATAGTAATTAAAATAATGTGTACTGGAATCCAACTAATCTCGTTTATATCTGGATAAAAGCTTGTTCAGAAAATCATTTTTCTTTAATAGATGAAGTAAATAAGTTCCTATTAGTTCGAAATGCAATTATCGACATCTCGTTTATATTCTTGAATAAAGCTTGTTCAGAAAATTTTTTCTTTAATAGATGAAGTAGAATAAGTTCCTATTAGTTCGAAATGCAATTATCGACATACTTTTGTCGGGCGGCTCAACTATAGTGGTGGCCTAAAGCCAAAATTATTTATGAGGTCTAATTATTTTAATGAAATTTCATATGTATTTTAGTTAAAATTTATCTTTTTATTTTTTGGACACAAAGTTATCAATTAATCCTTATATAAGGATTCTCTAATAATCCTTTTCAGTTAATCCTTTATAATGGATATCTTCTAATAATCTTTCAGTTAATAAAAGTGTTAAGATGTCTATGAGGAATCATACTTTTTGCTTTGCTAATTGAAGCACAAAATGCTCTCGTTGAGAGTCGAACTTCAAGACCTCCCGCTTACTAAAACGGGTGCTCTAACCAACTGAGCTACGAGAGCCTTGTTAAAGAACATCATTTGTTATTATTTGTTAGACTTTATCAAGAAAATCTTTTGAAATTATATCAAATTTCAATTTCTTCTTGTTTTTTTTTTTTTTTTTTTTGAGACTTGAGGTGATCCAGTTTTTCAGTTGACATATTTTAATTCTAGTATATAATAAAAACATAAGATATACTTAGAAATAAACATACAGGAAATAAAACTATCACATAAAAAAATATTATAACAATATAGGAGTAATTTAATGCTAGAAGTTGATAATTTTGACAATTGATATCGAATAAATCAATTTTACTTTGTTTATTTTAATACTTAAAATCTTTCAAAAGAATGAAATAGAATTGGGAAAATATGACCTTAAAAAGGAAACCGGAATGTGGTATGTCTGTAACTCCATCCATAAGTTATCTTTTTTTGCTAATTCTTTTCTTCAATATTTTCTATTATAAAATTAAGCCAAAAGAATCAACAACAACCCAGTAAAATTTTACTAGTGGGGTCTGCGGAGGGTAGCGTGTACGCTGACCTTACCCCCACCCCGAAGGAGTAGAGAGGCTGTTTTCGAAAGATCCTCGGCTCAAGAGAATAAAAAGACAAAAGGAGACAATATTAGTTTCACCACAGAAATCATAGGAAAAATAGGAACAACATGAAATCCAGAAGAAAGATGCAAAGCAAAAGCGATGGCTAGTAAATAGGTCCTGCATTGAAAAGTGAAATAGTAAGATACAACATTGCCACTAGCTATCTTAGACAAAAACCCTACCAGACTAGGCTCACAAAGGTACAAAGTAAGGCAAGACTCAACTACCTCCTAACCTGCAACCCTTATACTCGACCTCCACATCTACTATCAAGTGTCATGTCCTCAGAAATCTGAAGCCTCACCATATCCTGCCTGATCACCTCCCCTCAATACTTCTTAGCTTAAGCTAAAAGAATCATTACTACTCCCTCCGTTCCAATTTATGTGAACCTATTTCTTTTTTGGTCTGTTCCAAAAAGAATGACCTCTTTCTAAATTTGGAAACAGTTTAGTTTAAACTTACAATTCTACCCTTAATGAGAAGCTTTTACAACCACACAAATACTCTGGACTCCTTTTTGACTTGTTTAGGACCACAAATTTCAAAAATCTTCATTTTTTTTCTTAAACTCCGTGCCAGTCAAACAAGTTCACATAGGATGGAACGGAGGGAGTACTAATTTGTGCGGCTCCAAGTGCTTGGGGGCCTAAACAAATGCTTTATTTGCTTGGCCGTCCAGCCGCCCCTGACTTTTGTAACACAGCCCTGTTTAACGAACAATTTCATAAGCATCCTGTGAGTGAGTGTAATATAATAGGCAATTTTGAAATTCAAAGAGTTGTTCTTTAAATAAATATAATGTATCTATTTCTATGTGCTTTCTCTCTTTCTCCCATCCAAATGAAGAAATCGTCAGTATTGACAATAATCTTGTGGATAGTCATATAATAAGAACATTACAAAATAATTCGTAAACTCTGCTGAAATCATTTTGTTTAGGTTTTCTTTCAGTGCCGGGACCCGCTTTGAGGTCTCGATAATTTGAGTTCGTGTTGCGTAAAGCCATTAAAAGAGAAAAGCACTCCCTACCAGAATTTCTTTTTTTATTATTTTGGCTCAAATCAGAAACCTTTGATTGAGAGTGAAGGGGTCCTATAAGATTACTGTGGCAATATTTTAAAGACAAGTGTCTTAGCCTTCTAGAAGACTATGCCAAGTGGCAAACTTGATTAGCCATTTTCTTGCCATGCACTACAAATTTACATGCAATTTCAAGTATAAATAGCCATCATTTGGCTGCACAATAATCATCCCATCAGAAGTGCTTTTCTACTTAGCCTTCTTCTCTTTCTCTCTTAGCTTCTCTTATTTCCAATTTTTCTTATAAATTTTCTTTGTCCTATTCTCTTTTCAATCTTGTTGGATTATTGTAATATAAATATTTTGTTGATTCCTGTATCCTCTAAATCAAATAGAGACGGGCTTGTTTAATCCTAGGGAAATATTTTACATTGTTGAAATAGTTTCTTAGGACAGTGCCTAGCATGACTCAAGCTAATTCGTGTATCTACTTACAAAGAATATTGAAACAGTGTTATTGAAATTCTTGCTCTCAATTACTACAATCTAAGAAACTATGGAAAGTAATACTACTACGAAAATTTTTGATGGTGCTACCAATTTTGGTGTTATCTCTACTGCTACTGTTCCAGCTGTCCTGCCAGATATCCATGGTGTTGCAAATACGTTACTGCATCCACAACCTTGGTAGACACTAATGTCAAAACACAGGTATGCGAATAGACATGGTTACATATCCAAACCTTCAAGAAAAATGCACCTCAATGCAAGAGAAAAGTTGGGATAAATGATAATCTCGCTAAGCCAAAATTAAATTTGACTAAAGCAGATAATATAATTGTTGCGGTCATTTTCCAAATAATTCATGTGGCTAATATGAGAAATTGGGTGATAGACTCTGGTGCTACTAGGCACATTTGTGCAGATAAAAATGAATTTTTGTCTTACACCCAAATTGAGGAAGGAGAAGAAACTATTTATCTTGGTGACTCAAGAACAACTCGTGTTCTTGGGAAAGGAAAAATTCTTCTCAAACTCACATCTGGTAAAACTCCAGCATTGAGTGATGTATTACATGTTCCTAATATCCAAACCAATTTGATTTCTGTGGGGTTATTAGGAAAAGTTGGAGTGAAGGTTTCATTTGAAAATAATGAGGTCGTATTGACCAAAAATGATATTTTTGTAGGCAATGGATATTATAACCATGATTTATTTGTGCTTAATATTTTTGATACCAACAATAAAAATGCATCTTCTTCTGCTTATATGGTTGAGTCAATCTCTTTGTGGCACGCTAGACTAGGACATGTTAATGCGCATATATAAAGAAAATGCAGTCGTTAGGATTAATATCTAGTTTAGACTCAAATAATATTGACAAGTGTGAAATATGTGCTGAAGCTAAAAGTACTAGAAAGACCTATTTTTTCGTAAATAGAGAAACTGAATTGTTATCTTTAATTCACATTGATTTAGGCGACTTGAAGCAGACTATGACTAGAGGTGGTAAAAGATATTATGTGACTTTTATTGATGATTTTTCTAGATATACTAAGTTGTATTTGCTTAGAAATAAAGATGATGCATTTAATACTTTTATTTCTTATAAAACTGAGGTTGAAAATCAATTTAGTAGAAAAATCAAGAGAATTAGATCAGATAGAGGTGGAGAATATTTATCTTTAAATGAATTTTGTGAAAATAATGAAATTATTCATGAAGTAACTCCGCCTTATTCACCTGAGTCAAATGGAGTAGCTGAAAGAAAAAATAGAACATTGAAAGAGATGATGAACTCTATGTTAGTTAGTTCTAATGCTCCTGATAATTTGTGGGGTGAAGCTATTTTATCTGCATGTCACTTACAAAATAGAATACCACATAGAAGAACAGGCGAAACTCCTTATGAATTGTGGAAGGGTTATAAACCTAATTTAAAATATTTAAAAGTGTGGGAGTGCCTTGCTAAAGTTCTTTTGCCTGAACCTAAACAGAGAAAAATAGGTTCTAAAACTGTTGATTGCATGCTTATTGGATATGCTGAACATAGTGTTGCATATAGATTCCTTGTTTTGAAAAGTGATGTGCTTGATTGCAATACTATAATTGAAACAAAGAATGCTGAGTTCTTTGAATATATTTATCCACTGTCTGATAAAATTTCTCGTACACCTGTTGAAACAAATAGAGAAATTATCTCTAATGAGGAACTGAGAAGGAGTAAAAGGCCTAGGAAAGAATATTTTTCTTATGGAAATGATTTTCAGACTTTTCTTGTCGATAATGAACCATCAAATTATTTTGAAGCTATATCTTCTTCAGATGCTAAATATTGGAAAGAGGCAATAAAAGTTGAAATTGATTCTATTAAGAAAAATAATACATGGATTTTAACTGATTTACCTCCTGGTGCAAAAACCTATTGGTTGTAAATGGATTTTCAAAAGAAAATTTAATCCTGATGGATCCTTAGATAAATATAAAGCTCGGTTAGTAGCAAAAGAATTTTCTCAAAAACAAAATATAGATTATTTTGATACATTTGCACCAGTGACTAGAATTTCTTCTATTCGAGTTTTGATCGCCTTAGCTTCAATCCGTAAGCTTTTTATCCACCAAATGGATGTGAAAACTGCTTTTTTAAATGGTGATTTAGAAGAAGAGATTTATACGGTTCAACCTGAAGGCTGTGTCATTCCCGGACAAGAAAATAAAGTTTGTAAATTAATTAAATCTCTTTATGGCCTTAAACATGCTCCTAAGCAGTGGTATGAGAAATTTGAGCAAGTCTTACTGAGAGACGATTTTTCTTCAGTTGATGTCACGACCCTAAACCCAAACCCGATCGTGATGGCCCTTCTCGTGAAGACAAGGCCAGCCGACACACTTCCAATTTAAGCAGTTAAAATAATAAATACCAAGTCTTTAATAGAAATAATATCGCAAAATAACAGTATAAGTTGCGGAATTAAAAACCAACACAGCCCGACATCGGGGTGTCACCAGTCATGAGCATCTAAAACAAAACTAGAAGTCTGAAGTCAAATCCACTACTACATAACTAAGTCAAAATAACTAAGATAGAGGGAGAATGCACTGGGCTGCGAATCGCCAAGCAGCTACCTAGTAAATCTCTGAAGACCTGCCGGAACTATCAACCCTCAGGAGCAGGACCTGTAGCGCCCGAATCTACACACAGGGGTGCAGGGAGTAAGGTGAGTACTCCAACTCAGTGAGTAATAAGAATAAATGAAGACTGAGTGATATAAAATCACGTAAGGAACAACATTAAGCTAAAAGAGGCATAACAACAATCAGTAAATATAATTAAGCAGTGAAATCTCATAAACATCCTTTAAATAGTTAAACAATATACAGGAAAAACAACTAAAAAGGTAAACACATAATAACTGCCCCTCGGGCACAGTAACAACAGAATCAGCCCCTCGGGCAATATCATAGAACAATACCATCCCCTCGGGCTATATCTCATGTCACAATGGGTACCCGCGCTCACTGGGGGTGTACAGACTCCGGGAGGGGCCCCTTACGGCCCAAGAGCAATATCAAGCCATCTCGTGGCATCATAAACAGGCTCTCGGCCTTATACCAATCTCAAGCCACCTCGTGGCGTACAATCTCAGGCTCTCGGCCTCATAATCATAATCAGTATATCACTGCTGCGGCGTGCAGCCGACCCAAAAGTATCCTCACAACACAGGCCCTCGGCTTTACTCAGTCAGAATCTCATAAGCCCCTCGGGCATCAGTAAAACATGAAGCTCAGCTAAAAATATCGTTAAAAATATTATTTAATGTGTTTAAAACAGAATAACATAGCTGAGTTTTGAAAATAGTGAAAATATAGCATGACTGAGCACCAGTATGAAATCAAACAGTGAGGAAAATATCATTTAAAATCCCCTAAGGGTTCAAACAGTTGGCACGAAGCCCACATATGGCATTTAGCCCAAAATATAATAATATCAAACAATTAATTGTCAAATACGCAGTAAAATAGTCGTTCGGGATGGACTAAGTCACAATCCCTAATGGTGCACGACCTCACGCTCGTTATCTAGCGTGTGTCTCACCTCAACATAGCCGAACGCTGTGAAATTCCGGGGTTTCATACCCTCAGGACAGCATTTAAAATCATTACTCACCTCAATCCGACCCGAAGTTTAGCTTGCAATGCCCTTGCCCTTCGAATCGATCTCCGGATGCTCCGAATCTACCAAAATCAGAACGAGAACGTAACCATTAATTTGTGCTAAAGGGACGAAGCCCACTCGGAAATAATCGAAAAATATCACAAATCCGAATTTACCAAAACCCGACCCCCGAGCCCACATCTCGGAATTCGATAAAATTAACATCATTAGATTCCTTATCTCCCCACGAGTTCATACATATAAAAAGTTCCAAAATCCGACCACAAATGGTCTTCCAAAACCTCAATCAAAGGCCTAGGTTTCTAAGCCCTATTTTCTCAACTTTACCTTTAATTACAGCTCTAATCCATGCATTAATACCATAAAAACGAGTTTTCATAACCCAAAACCTTACCTCAATGATGTCTCCTTGATTTCTCTCTTCAAAATCGCCCAAAGTTCCCAAATTCGTGTTTAAAAGTGAGAAAACCTTCTGAAAATCGCGAAGGAACTAATTTATATTTCTGTCCAGATATTTCCGCATCTGCGGGCCAATTTCCGCTTCTGCGGTACCGCATTTGCGGCCAATGAATCGCTTCTGTGGTTCTTCACTTAACCGCCCCTTTCCGCATCTGCGATGGGCTTTTCGCACCTGCGCCTTCGCAGATGCGGCCACACAACCGCTTCTGCGGTCCCAGCCAAACGCACCTCTGGCCGCTTCTGCGGCCCCTCTTTCGCATATGCGGTGCCGCACCTGCAGTCCCCAATCCGCAGGTGCGGAAATACCAGAAGCAGCACAATCTGTAGCTGCAAAAATTCCTCAAACTCCCCGTCAACCATCCGAAATCACCCCGAGGCCCCCGGGACCTCAACCAAAAGCACAAACATATCCCATAACCTTATTCAAACTTGTACCAATCTTCAAAACACCTCAAACAACATCAAAATCACCAAAACTCATCGAATTCAAGCCTAAGGTTCTAAATTCTTTCGCATTCCGCTTTTGATCAAAAAGTATACCAAACCACGTCCGAATGACCTGAAATTTTGCACACACATCCCAAATGGCATAAAGAAGCTACTGCAACTTCCGGAATTCCATTCCGACCTCTATATCAAAATCTCACCTATCAACCGGAAAACGCCAAAAACTCAATTTCGCCAATTCAAGCCTAAATTTACTCCGGACCTCCAAAACACATTCCGATCACACTCCTAAGTCCCGAATCATCTCCCAAAGCTATTAAAATCATCGGACTCACATCCGAGCCCTCTAACACATAAGTCAACATCCGGTTGACTTTTCCAACTTAAGCCTTCTTAAAAGAGACTAAGTGTCTCAAACCTTCTCAAAACCTTTCCGAACCTGAGCCAACCAATCCGATCACATATAAAACCGATAATTAAAGCAAATAGAAGTAGAAATGGGGAAAACGGAGCGGTAACTCATGAGACGACCGGCCGGGTCGTCACAGTTGAGGTGGATGTGTTTATACTAAAGTGGTAGACAATGATTATGTGATAATATGTCTGTATGTTGATGACATGCTTATATTTGGTACAAGTTTGAATATTGCGCAAAGTACTAAATTATTTCTGTCTGCTAATTTTGATATGAAAGATGGGTGAAGTAAATCTGATATTGGGAGTTAAAGTTATAAGGAGTGAAGATGGCATAATGTTGTCACAAGAACATTATGTTGAGAGACTTCTTAAGAAGTTTGAATATTTTAATGTCACATCTGTGAGAACTCCTTTTGATGATAACTCTAAGTTGAAAAAGAATAATGGTGACCCAGTTGCTCAGTCTAAATATGCTCAAATTATTGGGAGTCTGATGCATTTAATGAATTTTTCAAGGCCTGATATAGCCTATGCAGTGTGTTGACTGAGCATATATACTCATAATCCCAACAGAGAGCATTGTTCTGCATTAGATAGACTAATGAAATATTTGAGAGGAACCATGAATTATGGTATCCTATATAGTGGATTTTCTTCTACTTTAGAAGGGTACAGTGATGCAAACTGGATCTTTGATTCAGATGAGACAAAATCCACTAGTGGATATGTATTCACCCTTGGTGGTGGTGCAATATCTTGGAAATCATCTAAACAGACGATCATTGCTAGATCGACTATGGAATCAGAGTTTGTAGCTCTGGAATTAGCTGGTTCTGAGGCTGAGTGGCTAAGAAACTTCTTAGCTAATATTCCTTTGATAAAGGACGTATTGCCTCCTGTGTCTATACGTTGTGAATACCAGTCGGCAATAGATATAGCAAAGAATAAACCTTATAATTGTAAAAGTAGACACATGAAATTGAGACATGATGTCATAAATCAGCTGCTGAGAGATGGAATAATTTCCATTGATTATGTGAAGTCAAAAATTAATTTGGCCAATCCTCTGACTAAACCAGTAGGAAGAAAATTAATTCTTCAAACCTCAAAAGAGATGGGGTTAAGGCCGACATGTTGTCAATAGAGATGGTAACCCAACCTATGTGATTGGAGATCCCATGAAGTAGGTTCATATGGGTAATAACAAGTCGATATTGGCACTGAAGTACTAAAAGAGAGTGCTTGACTGCTACTAATTGAGAGGTTGAGTTATAACTCTTAATGAAATTCACAGTCCTTATGGATGGTGTATTTAAAAGCAGTATACACTTGATGAATTCACCTACATGAGAGTGGAGTGGGCCGCTCCTATGAGATTTTGGCCTAGTCTCTAGAGCTCTCATGAATAAACAGGCACGCGCATGGCCTATTGGGCGCAAAACCGCGTTGAACAGCAAAATTATCGGGGATCAAAATGTGATTGATAAAATCCCTGACTTACAATAAGAATTATTGGTTCATAGAGATATTATATTTCACCAGTAATTCTGTGAGTTAAATTTTATTGATCTAAGTTTGGTTCATAATCTAGATGACACCAAACCTATTACATTGGCACCGTACAAATCCAACAAGTTTATTTTTGGGTCTTTAAAATAGTGGAGGACTGTGGCAATATTTTAAAGACAAGTGTCTTAGCCTTTTAGAATACTATGCCAAGTGGCAAACTTGATTAGCCACTTTCTTGCCATGCACTACAAATTTACATGCAATTTCAAGTATAAATAGCCATCATTTGGCTGCACAATAATCATCCCATCAGAAGTGCTTTTCTACTTAGCCTTCTTCTCTTTCTCTCTTAGCTTCTCTTATTTTCAATATTTCTTTGTCCTATTCTCTTTTCAATCTTGTTGGATTATTGTAATATAAATATTTTGCTGATTCTTGTATCCTCTAAATCAAATAGAGACGGGCTTGTTTGATCCTGGGAAAATATTTCACATTGCTGAAATAGTTTCTTAGGATAGTGCCTACCACAACTCAAGCTAATTCGTGTATCTACTTACAAAAAATATTGAAACAGTGTTATTGAAATTCTTGCTCTCAATTACTACAATTACTACTCCGTATTTAAGAAAACTTGTTTGTGTTTCGATAAGATGTCACAAAAGTAATGTAATTAGTAGAGCTTCATTCAACTCAAAAACACTCAAAAGAGTTATGAATCTTTGTATCAAGTCGTTGAGTGCCGTCAAACAACTTACTATGTCGAATATCAACGACAATAGTCGACAAGGTCTTCAACAACAAGAAAATAATGCAGATGACAGGTCTCCACCTCCTTCACCACATGATTCACAACGTCAATCACGAGAACAACTCCAGATGGCTCTGAGACAAACAATGGAGTTGCAAATCAAAACGGAGTCGAGGCGATTCAAAATGATGGAGTTGTAAACGAACAGCACTTGATGATGCCTTAAAAAATTTGATTGCTCAACAAGTCAGTAATGCTCTCCGTGCTTTTACTAGCCAGTTGCCAGTTGCGCCACCAACACCAACTCTGAATCTGAATACATTGGAAAACCCACGTTCTGGGCTCGTCCATTCAGGCACTGGTGGAACTCCAAGCGAGTCTCGCGATGGTGAACCAGGTAACATAGTTAATTCTGATTTACAAAATTTAGTTCTAACTCTGCAGAAGCATCTCAAGGAACAAAGCGATCGCATAGAGCAAATACCTGGAGTACCACCTGTAATCAAAGGAATAGACATGGACAAATATTCACAACAACCTTGGAAGCCAAGTGCTGTTCCCCTCCCAATTCCAAAGAAATTCAAAATGCCCGATATTCCAAAATACGATGGAACAACTGATCCACGAGACCACGTGACTGCATTCACAACTGGCGTGAAAGGCAACGACTTAACCAAACAAGAAATCGAGTCAGTATTGGTCAAGAAATTTGGTGAAACACTCACCAAGGGAGCATTGACATGGTATTCTCTCTTACCCAAAAATTCTATAAATTCTTTTGCTGAGCTTGCAGATTCATTCATCAAAGCGCATTCGGGAGCTCAAAAAGTCGAAAAAAGAATGGAAGATATTTTCAAAATCAAGCAAGGAGACTCAAAGTTGCTTAGAGAGTTCGTGGATAGATTCCAGCGTGAAAAAATGACGTTACCACGAGTACCGGACAACTGGGCATCTATAGCCTTTACCAGTAATTTGAATGAGAAAAGCTCAGAAGCCACGAGGCGACTCAAGGAAAGTCTTCGTGAATTCCCAGCAACAACTTGGAATGATGTTTACAACAGATACATCACGAAGCTAAGGATAGAAGAAGATATTAACCCATGGTCTCAAAAAGAGGAAAAGGTAAGTTCGAGGCGTGCGGAAACCGAAAAAAGGTCCGGTAAAAATAGATAAGAACCATATGTGGGCCCAACGGGAAAAGATTCACGATCAAAGCAAGAAAATTCAAGGTATGATCATAGATCAAGGAATAGAGAGTCGGGTTCATCTTCAAGGTTTGGGAACGATCGAAACATGCGAGAGATGCGAAACGATGATAGAAACTTGAAGGCAAGATTCGGCGGTTATAATTTTAATGTCAGCACTTCCGAGCTCGTAGCCATTTTAAGAAGCATGGGTTATAAGGTGCGGTGACCAAAGGAAATGAAATCAAATCCAAATAGGCGCAATCCTGATCACTGGTGTGAGTTTCACAATGACCATGGTCATAAAACAGCAGATTGTAGACTGTTACAAGGTGAGGTGGACCATTTATTAAAGCAAGGGTATCTTACCGAACTATTTAGCGAAAAGGGTAAGCAAGCATACATGAAGAACAGGCAGGAGCCGCCCGAACCTCCTTCTCCGAAAAGGACTGTTAATGTTATAAGTGGAGGCGAAGAAATTAACGGTGTGACACATACAACAACCAAGAAAATTTCTAAAGTTACAGTTACACACGGGAAGCGGGTTCGACATGTTCTGGAGGAAGAAAGTATTACATTTGATGATGCAAATGCGGACGGTGTGATAACCCCCCACAACGATGCATTGGTAATTTCTCTACTTGTACATGATACTAATGTAAAACGAGTTTGATTGATCCAGGTAGTTCCGTGAACATTATTTTGCTAAGAGTACTAAATGAGATGCAAGTAGAAGATAGACTGGTACCTAAGGCACATACCCTGTCCGACTTCGATAATTCGAGCGTTGTGACAAAAGGAGAGGTAACACTTACAACATTCGCAGAAGGAGTGGTAAAAGAAACGAAGTTTCAGGTGGTAGAGATGGAAATGGCTTACAATATAATTCTCGGAAGACCATGGATACACGAGATGGATGTTGTTCCATCTACCTTACATCAAGTTATGAAATTCCCATCACCATGGGGAATACGTCAAATTCGTGGGGATCAACAAACTTCCAGAAGCATCAATTCTGTAGCAGATTCAAGTACGAACAACGAAGAAAAGTAGCAATTACAGAGTCCAGTTGAGGATATCACGGCACAAACCTCAACTGAACAAGGGCGGATAGATGTGGACTCAAGGTCCGATTCCATTCAAGAGCCAGAAAAAAATGAAAATATCAAAACAATAATTGAAGAATTAGAGGCTGTAGAGTTGTTTTCACAATGGCCTGAAAGGAAAGTTTATATTGGGGCCAACTTAAGCCACGACTTGAAAGGTAAGTTGATTGAATTTTTAAAAGCTAACATAGATTGTTTTGCTTGGTCCCATTCTGATATGACAGGAATACCCCCAGAAGTAATGACTCACAAGTTAAATAAAGACCCATCGTATCCACCTGTCAAACAGAAAAAGAGAAAGCAGGGGACTTTCAAAAACCAGGTGATTCAAGATGAGGTTCAAAAATTATTAAAAATTGGGTCTATCCGCGAGGTAAAGTATCCTAATTGGTTAGCCAACACTGTAGTAGTACCAAAAAAGAATGGCAAATGGCGAGTTTGTGTAGATTACACCGACCTTAATAAAGCATGTCCTAAAGATTCTTTTCCATTACCACATATAGATCAACTGATTGATGCTACTGCAGGACATGAATTGTTAAGCTTTTTAGATGAATATTCAGGGTACAACCAAATCAAAATGGATCCCCTAGATGAAGAAAAAACTTCATTTATAACAGACAGGGGGACTTATTGTTATAAAGTAATGCCCTTTGGCCTCAAAAACGCTGGAGCCACGTATCAAAGGCTGGTGACCAAGATGTTTCAGGAACACCTAGGAAAAACTATGGAAGTCTACATAGATGATATGCTTGTCAAATCTCAAAAGTCGAGGGATCATATACAACATTTGTCTGATACATTTCAGATTTTACGAAAGTTCAATATGAAGCTAAATCCCGAGAAATGTGCATTTGGCGTCTCGTCAGGTAAGTTTTTGGGTTTTCTTGTTTCTAACCGAGGTATTGAAGTAAATCCTGCGCAGATTAAGGCCATTGAAGAAATTCCTGACATGCTCACAAGTAAGAAAGAGGTGCAGAGATTAACGGGAAGAATTGCAGCCTTGGGGAGATTCATTTCTAAGTCATCAGAAAAATGTTTTAAATTCTTTTCAGCTCTCAAAAAGCAAGATCAGTTCGAATGGTCTGAGGAATGTCAATGAGCACTCAAGAACTTGAAGACATACCTGTCAAATCCACCGTTGCTAGCAAAACCAAAAGATGGAGAAAGGTTACTTGTCTATCTAGCCGTTTCAAAAGTAGCGGTAAGTGCTGTTCTGGTTCGTGAGGATCAAGGTAAACAGTCTCCAATTTATTATGTTAGCAAATCACTATTAGATGCAGAGACGTGGTATCCTCAATTAGAAAAACTTGCACTTGCATTAATCATGACATCTAGAAAATTGAGGCCTTATTTTCAATGTCACCTTATCTTTGTAGTATTTGCTTATCCCTTGCGTAATATATTACACAAACAGGAACTATCGGGTAGGTTAGCCAAATGGGCCATAGAGTTGAGTGAATATGACATCACATATCAACCCAGGACTGCAATAAAATCACAGGTGTTAGCTGATTTTTTAGCTGATTTTAGTCAAGGGATGCAACTAGAAGCGGAAAAAGAACTACAAGTGTTCAATGGATCTAATTTAGGAACCTGGACTTTATTTACTGACGGCTCATCAAATGTGAAAGGTGCAGGTTTAGGAATTGTTTTGGTACCACCTACGGGTGAAATCATTCGACAAGCCATAAAATGTCATCCTGTAACTAACAATGAGGCAGAGTATGAAGCCGTGATTGCAGGTTTAGAACTGGCACGTGAACTTGGCATAGAACAAATTATAATCAAAAGCGATTCGCAACTCGTAGTCAACCAGATGCTGGGGACTTATACAGCCAGGGAAGTAAGGATGCAGCAGTACCTGGAAAAGGCACGAGATCTGGTTAGGCAATTCCAAAGCTGGAAGGTTTTGCAAGTCCCACGGAAGGAGAATGTTGAGGCAGATGCCTTAGCTAATCTTGCATCTGCAGCAGAAGTAACAAATGAGGAAAATGCTTCTGTCATAAATTTATTTCATTCGGTACTCGATCAGGACAAAAATGAGGTAAATTTCAATAACCTAACTTGGGATTGGAGAAACGAGATTGTTGCTATTTTGCAGTATGGAAACGTACCTGAAGATAGGAAAAAAGCTCATGCGCTTCATAAAAAGGCTGCTCGGTACTGTTTAAAGCAAGGCAATCTTTATCGAAAAATGTTCGGCGGTCCATTAGCGAGATGTCTCGGGCCTTCTCAAACGGAATATGTAATGAGAGAGATACACGAGGGGCATTGTGGAAATCACGCAGGAGGAAGGTCACTGGTAAGAACCATGATTAGAGCATGCTATTATTGGCCTAAAATGGAAGAAGAAGCGGAGAATTTCGTGGCTAAATGTGATAAGTGCCAAAGATATGGTAACAATATGCATAGACCTGCGGAGTTGCTACATCCGGTCATCGCACCATGGCCTTTTATGAAATGGGGGATGGACGTCGTGGTTCCACTACCACAGGCAAAAGGCAAGGTAAAATTCCTACTTGTACTCACTGACTACTTTACTAAATGGGTAGAAGCAGGAGCATTCAAACAGGTACGAGAAAAAGAAGTCAGAGATTTCATTTGGCGAAATATTATATGTCGATTCGGTGTACCAAAGGAAATCGTGTGTGATAATGGCCCGCAATTTATAGGCGCACAAATCACAGAATTTTTTCAAAGTTGGCAGATCAAAAGGATTACCTCAACACCTTACCATCCAGTGGGTAATGGACAAGATGAATCAACAAATAAAATTATTATCAACAATTTGAAGAAACGATTGGAAGAATCCAAAGGCAATTGGCCATAATTGCTACCTAGTGTTCTATGGGCATATCGCACCACAGCAAAAACAAGCATGGGTGAAACACCATTTTCACTGGTGTACTGGGCTGAAGCTTTGATCCCAGTGGAGATAGGAGAACCTAGTACGAGATATACACAAGCAACTGAGGAATCCAATGAAGAGGAAATGCGACTAAATCTTGATCTACTTGAAGGGAAAAGAGAAGCACCATTAATAAGGATGGCAGCGCAAAAACAAGTTATGGAACGATACTACAATCGAAAAGCATGTAAGATACTTCAAGATTGGGGACTTCGTACTCAAGAAAGTTTTTCAATCCACAAAGGCGGCTAATGCGGGAAAATTAGGTCCAACCTGGGAAGGACCCTACAAAATTCATGGTATTGCAGGGAAAGGAGCATACAAGTTGGAAACAATGGATGGTAAGATATTACCTTCACATTGGGATGCTGTTCACCTGAAGAGATACTATTTCTAAGGAGTACCCACGGGGCAGGTATCCTCATTTTAAAATTTTGTTTTTGAATTGTTAAAATTTTACTAACGATTTTAGATGATAGGCAAAAAGCTAACCCGTACTAAATGATGAATCACGACCTGCAAGGCACGTGGAATAAATTAAAATTTCCGGTCTAGGGTTACAACTATTCTGATAGAAATTGAGACGGGTTAAGCAGTCTTCATCTATAATCGTACCTCCGAGTCCCGTATGTTTTATTCCTTTACAGGTAAAGGACCAAACAAGAGGAGTAATCAATTGCTCGAGACTTCATACTTCAAATCTCAAACACTTGGGGGACTATATAATATACATAGACACGTGCATAAAGAAGGCAAAGAAGATTGAAGTTCAAGCTTGAAAAGTTTACTCATTGAATGAGTCAGGTGCAGAGCAAAGTCACGAGTTAAAGCCAAAGAAAAAGCAAAATCACGAGCTAAAGCAAAAGAAAAACCTCATCATAGTTAGGTTAAAGGCAATATACATGTATTGAAACGGGTTATAAATAAAAACCTTGTTGTATATTTTTTTTTTAAAAATCTGTTGTAAGGAAAACGGTTACGAAAAAGTTATAGAAGTTATTTAAATACATGTAAAATATTAGTTAAATCTTGACAGAGTTCAAATAAAAACTTGTCAAAGGTATTTCAAGAAACATGTGTATTCCTATTTCTTTTGTCGTATATTAACGCCATTATGAAGTTAAGACGTCTTCTTCATTAAGTGTCGAATATAAAAGGCCCTCTTTTATAAAATTCATGATTGATTCAAATATTCATGAAGTAAAAAAACATTTTTGCAAAATAAAAATACAAATTATCCAATATGTCCTTAAATATAAAGGCAGGAATAAGCAAAACAGAAGTTCAAGCAATAACAGAAAACTTCTTAATATTAAAAAAGTATAGACTAAATATAAACTTAGTCATAAACTAAAAGTTGTTTATACAAAACGCCCCGAAAAAGGTCCGGGGACTTAATGTTTTCAACAAACCCTCAAAAAAGACCAAGGGTTACAACCACATACCATCCAAAAAGAAAAAAAAAGGGAGGTCACATATTATGAACTTGTCACTAAGGAGTTGAAGAAGGAACTGAAGCAGAATCATCAGCAGCAGCAGGCTCAACTTGACTTGAAGGAAATGGAGCACTCATCGTACCCGTATCATCTTCTATATTTTCAGAAGTTTCAGCCACGGGAGAAGAAAAGTCTTGGCTTTGCTGAGTCTTTTTGATGGTTTCTTTTATTTTAGCCAACTCAGCCTCCAAGTTGAAATTCTCTTGGCTAACTTCTACAAGGGTATCATGGCGAGAATTTAAAAATGCCCAACTCACTTCAATTGCGGTTTTATCCTCGAGAATCTCGTAATCCTTTTCCCACTCAGCAATTTCACTTTTAAGTTTCTCATTCTCAACCAAGGCAGAATCATAAGAAATTTGAAGAGAAGCATGTGAACTTTCTAAAAAGCGAACCTTACCAGAAGATTCCCGGAGGTCTTCTTGAGTCTGAGTCAAAGTTTGCACAAGTTCACCAGCATAAGCTTCTTTTCTACTTAAGAGAACTTTCAACTCTCTGATTTCTTCACTAGCCTTGGAGAGTTGCTCGGAAAAGGAAGTTTCGAGGAGATTTTTGTCTTTACTAGCTTGATTTGAGGAAGCTCTTTCAACCGCCAACTCCGAAGTTAAATTTCTCAGCTGCTGTTCTAAGGTGCACTTGTTCTCTTCTAATGCTTCCATGTCAATTTGAAGGCTCTCAAATTGCTCTCTCCAGTTATCTGCTTCAACTTGGTACTCATGCATCAACTGCTCCGTGTGAGAAATCCTCTTCATCATTTCTGTACCAACGAGGTTGATCTAAAAAAAAGAGAAAAGGTAAGAGCTTTACAAAAAGGAATAACAAATCATTAAAAATGAATACCTTTAATGATGAGTGTATTATGTCGTTCATCAAAGTTAAAGAATTGTGGCTCTCAAGCTTGGCCTTCTCGATTGGACCAATTAGAGGTTTCAACCACACATCAGCCCCTCCTGATTTTCTCAAAAGATTACCATCGGCAGGGACTTCGATGATAACCTGTCTCATGGCTCCACCTCTACTTGAGGAACCAACCTCAGATTGTTTAACAGTTGTGGGAGGAATTGTAGAAGAAGTCAAAACAGTTGAGGGAGGAGCAGTAGAAGGAGTCAAAATAGCTGGGGGAGAAGCAGCAACGGGAACATCCTCGAAAGGCAAAGAAGGTATTGTAGGAGCAGATAAAGGAAAAGAAGTAAGGGGCGCTTCATCAGAAATTGGTTTTAAACTTTCACTACCAAACCCGCGGGTAAAAAGCTGCTCACTAGAATCATGGGCGGCAGCGGGGGTATCATCATCAGGAATCACCAACGGGC
The DNA here is from genome assembly GCF_001879085.1 of Nicotiana attenuata. Lineage (NCBI taxonomy): Eukaryota > Viridiplantae > Streptophyta > Magnoliopsida > Solanales > Solanaceae > Nicotiana > Nicotiana attenuata. The sequence continues at coordinate 77,808 of NW_017675001.1, forward strand.
CTTCAACAGGCTCGGTGTGAGGAGTAGAACGAGGGGGAGATGCTTCATTATCTGAAATAATTCGTCTCCTAGCTCGTGGCTTTTTTATCAAAGAACCCTCGTCTTGTTCTTCCTCCTCCTCAGAGTCTTGATCATTAGTAGCTTTCCTTTACGATGAAGAGCCCAAAATTATTTCTTGGGCCCTTTCCAAAGAAATTCGGGAAGCTACGACAGCCTCAGTAGTAATACCTCGAATGGCAAATCCTGATAAAAAGAAGAATTAAAATAAATTCTGGAAGAAGCGATAAGAAAAGTTATAAAAAAGACTTTTACCGTGAGTTTTCACTTTCCAACCAAATCGTTGAGAGAGAGTTTTCCAAGATCTACCCTCCATCGGGGCAGCATTTAACAATTTTCCTACCCAACCACGAAAATTGGGAATTTCATCGACAATTCCCATGGTTGCTAAAAAAAAGAAGAGAAGAAAATTAAAATGACAATCAACAAGACTAAGAAAAAGGTATGTGAAGGTTATTAAAAAGAAAACTCACATGCAAAATTCCACTTCTCAGGGAAAGGAACGTTTTCATCACCCACTAAACCAACAGTGGGGGCAGCAATAAACCTGGCATACCAGCCTCGATCCTTCTCGTCTTCTGGATTGACCAGAACTCTTTTGCTTCTTGCTACTAAAGTAAAAACTCCTTGGCGAAAGAGTTTGGGAGAGTAAAGGTGAATTAAATGGGATAAAATAAAAGGCACACCAGCCATGTTGGTTAAGTGTCTCAAACAAGCAATAGCCCTAGGGCCAATTTGCATTAAACAGACGTCGAAAAAATAAAAGAATTCGAGGATAACAGGGTCAATAGGCAGGTTTGAAACCCAAATT
>NW_017675002.1:0-7446 GCF_001879085.1 Nicotiana attenuata
CAGTGATTACTGTTGATGCAACTTTTTTGAAGTCAAAATTTTGTGGTGTTTTAATGATTTCAGTTTCAAAGGATGCAAATAACCAAATTTTCCCACTAGCCTTTGGAATAGCAGAATCTGAAAATAACAATCCCTATGAGTGGTACTTTAGTCAGCTTCGCAATGCAATTGGGAGCCGTGAGAATTTAATTTTTTATCAGACAGGCATCAAGCTATTGCATATGGCATTGCAAAGGTATATCCTGAAAGCCATCATGGGATTTGCATCTATCATTTGGAGCAGAACCTAAAGCGAAGGAAGGTGAAAAGTGAGGTCATAAAACTTTTCCAAAGTGCTGCAAGAGTATACAGGCGCAAAGAATTTGATCTATACATGTCAGATATAGCAAAAGTAGATAAGAAGACTTATGACTACTTGATGGAAGAACCACCGGAAAGGTGGGCACGTTCTTGTAGTCCACGACGAAGATATGACATGCTCACAACAAACATAGTTGAGTCAATGAATTCTGTCCTATTAGAAGCAAGGGAGCTGCCTATATTAAGAATGATGGGTTTCATTCAAGTGAAGCTACAACGTTGGTTTTATGAAAGAAGAAATGAAGCAGAAGGTAACTTTTTATGATGTTTCTTGTTGGGTAGTGGAGGAATTGAAGAAAAAAAATAGATTTAGCATTTACTTTGAATATAAGTATTATGTTCTATGTTTAGCTTATGGTTTTAATATAATTTAACATAATGTACTGACTTATAATTTTTCAACATTGAAGGTCTTCCCTGTTGATTCATGGCGTTCTAGAGTTGAAGAAGAAGGAATAATTTTCTTGGTGGACTTAAACAAAAGAACATGTGATTGTTTTCAGTTTCAATTTGATGAATTACCATGCATACATGCAATTGCAGCTATTGAGAAGAGAAACATCAAGAAGTCCAACTTTTGTTCGCACTGGTACTTAAAGGAATCTTGGCTGAAAACATATGAAAGACAAATACATCCTGTAGGACATACTGATTCTTGGATTGTACCAGAGAGTGTTAAGTCACAAATTGTTAAACCTCCAGATTTCAAAGTGCCACCAGGTAGAAGGCAGAAGAAAAGGCATATTCCAGCTACCGAGTCATCAAAAATAACATTCAAATATGGTCGTTGCAGAAGAATTGGTCATAATAGAACATCTTGTATATATTCTCCGGCAGTCCATCCATTTTCAAGAAAGCATAGAGAATAGTAGATATATCCACTTATGTTTATCGACTCTTTTAAGTTTTTGCTATAAATTGGATTCATTATGATTACTCTTATTTGAGCAGATGTCTGAATTTTCAAAATTTCTTTCTGCTTACCTTCTTTTTGTTTCTTTAGAGTTCAAGGATTAAAAGTTAAGGACAGGAGTCCGTAAGTTCGACTTGCAGGTTCAAAAGTTAAGGACAGGCAGTCCTTAACTTTGAGTTTCAAGTTCAAAAGTTAAGGATTGTCTGTCCTTAACTTTGAGTTACAGGTTCAAAAGTTAAGGACAGGCAGTCCTTAACTTATAGTTCAAAGTTCAAAACTTAAGAACTGTCTGTCCTTAACTTTGAGTTTCAAGTTCAAAAGTTAAGGACAGGAGTCCTTAAGTTTGACTTGCAGGTTAAAAAGTTAAGGACAGGCAGTCCTTAAGTTTGAATTACACGTTCAAAAGTTCAGGACAGGCAGTCCTAAACTTTGAGTTACATGTTCAAAAGTTAAGGACAGGCAGTCCTTAACTTATAGTTCAAAGTTCAAAAGTTAAGGACTGTCTGTCCTTAACTTTGAGTTTCAAGTTCAAAAGTTAAGGACAAGCAGTCCTTAACTTATAGTTCAAAGTTCAAAACTTAAGGACTGTCTTTCCTTATCTTTGAGTTTCAAGTTCAATAGTTAAGGACTGTCTGTCCTTAACTTTGAGTTTCAAGTTCAAAAGTTAAGGACAAGAGTCCTTAAGTTTGACTTGCAGGTTAAAAAGTTATGGACAGACAGTCCTTAAGTTTGAATTACACATTTAAAAGTTAAGGACAGGCAGTCCGTAACTTTGAGTTCAAAGTTCAAAGGTTAAGGACTGTCTGTCCAAGACAGAAGTCCTTAAGTTTGACATGCATGTTCAAAAGTTAAGGACAGGCAGTCCTTAAGTTTGAATTACACGTTGAAAAGTTCAGGACAGAACTAATACTAACAAACTCAATGGACAAATCAACACTTGAGAGAAACAAAGAAATTAATAACATAATGACTTGATATTACTTCTGAAATTATAATTTTGCATAGCTGTGACAAAAAATTATGCTACGCAAACAAAATATAAGTGCCTTTTAAGGAATTTACAGAATATTTCAGAAGTTTTCTGAACTTGCAGAATTCATATGTATCCTTTACAACAATTTTATACAAAAGATCAACCACAACTAACTTTCTTTACAACTAAACTACAACTCCTTTGGACAGCAAGTTTCATTTTCACTCTCATAATCATCGCCAACATTTTCTGGTGGAGTATCATAACCAGAATTTCTTTTCCATTCACCATGTGCCCAAATATTTGCGTCAAGTTCTTTTCTAAAGTCTTTTATTTCTTCAGGTTGAAATTTCTCCACATCCTTTCCAATCATCAACAACTCCACATATTTGATCAGGAATGCACCACAATCAGTCCTAAGAAAAATGTAAGATATGTAGTATATTAAACAATATATCAAAAGTACTAATAAATAATATAATAAATAACAACACGTACGATCCAGTTTGGTGTGGTGATCTTTGCCACTGAATATCAATTTGTTGAAGGCATTTCCAAAAGACTTGTGATGTTTGTCAAACTGTGAGAACTTTAGCAAGTGGGGGATCATGTGTGCATACATTTCCATGTGATTCATTCCTGCCTCATATGGCTCACTATATATGGAATCGTATACATCAATCTTTTTCCGATTCAAGTCCAATACCCCCAAAAGAAAGTGTGTCACAACATTACCATCTTCTGAAGGAAGCCGACATGGAAAAAAGATTTTGTCAACCTCTGTCCAAGCAATTTCACATCTACGACTGTCCCCCCACACATATGGTGTCAGAAACAACTGATTATCACTAGCACACCAAAAGTCATCAGTATTATCTTCACTGAAATCTTTATACACAAGCACCATATAGTTATCAAAAAGAATATCAGTAGTTGTGCAACGAAAAGGATGGTCGCGAGGGTGGTAGCATTCCTTCTTTCTTAGATAATATAGGGCAATGTCAATATGCTTCATAAAAAGGCAAAAAATAAAACAAATCCATCAGTCATAAAATAACTAAAAAAGGATAAATTAAGAATAAAGAAAATAAATGACTTGCGAATTATCTAACCTTATCATCAAGTACAAATCTGCTATCTGAAAGCTCAAGGAAGAACATTTTGCTACTGATTTTTTTATGATACAATTTGTATGGATTCTTCCTCACACCATTATCATCAGCATATATATCAGTTTGTCCCCTGAAAATTTTGAAAATATCAAAGTTAGAAGTTAGTCCTGAACTTAGTCCTTAAATTTGAATTAGAGTTTCAAAAGCTAAGGACACTTGGTCCTGAAGTTTGAGTTTCAAGTTCAAAAGTTAAGGACACATGGTCCTAAACTTAGACTTACAAGTTTAAAAGTTCAGGACACTATGTCCTTAACTTTTGAGTTCAAAGTTCAAAACTTAAGGATTGTCTGTCCTTAACTTTGAGTATCAATTTCAAAAGTTAAGGACAAGAGTCCTTAAGTTTGACTTGCAGCTTCAAAAGTTAAGGACAGGCAGTCCTTAACTTTGAACTACAGGTTCGAAAGTTAAGGATGGTCCTGAACTTTGACTTACAAGTTCAAAAGTTCAAGACACTTAGTCCTGAACTTTGATTTCCAAGTTGAAAAGTTAAGGACACTTGCTCCTTAACTTTGATTTTCAAATTCAAAAGTTAAGGACACTTGGTCTTAAAATTATACTTATAATCACAGAAGTTAAGGACACTTAACTATAGCAATTTCAATATCAATACTGAAATACATTAAGGGACTTACTCTTTTTTGCGACCTCTCCTTTTCTCCTTGCCCAACCACACAAAGAATTTCTTCAATAATTTTGCATCATCTGTGGCATAATGAAAAATACACCTACGAGTATATGTAGATTTTATCCAGCCTGAACTCTTGGGAGTATTTTGATTGTCTGCCATCGATGTTGCTGTTTTTCTTTCCTGATCAAAAGGAGATTTCAACTGCCAACTTAGCTTCTTGTTCCTTTTCCCACCAAGCTCTTCTTCAACATTTCCTTCAACCTCCATAGACAAACCCCGATCAATGCTCATTTGTGTACTTGGAGGAGTAGGAGTAAGAATAGAAAATGACGGACCATCATAACCAATACTATCTCTCTTTCTTTTCCTCGTATATTGGTTAGGAGCTTCATCATTGTTTTCCTCTGCAGGCAACACTATATATATATATATTAGTTTGCTGCAAATCGTCAAATGAAAGAGACAAAATTTCAATTATGAATATAATATTTAGGACACAATCAATACCTGTCTAGTTCACACTGCCTTCTTGTATTTTTTCAACAGACAATTCAACTAACATATTGCTTGCATCATTTTCTTTATCTTCCAACTGCACATTTTCTTTATCTTGCAATTGTTCTCCATGTTCTTCAGTTGCACGTTCACAAGATTCTGCAAAATATTTACAAGAGCTAAACAATTAGTACTTGTTACTAATCTTTGATTAAAACAAACATGTATAAAATTAAAAAAAAATATTGTCTAACCGTTTGCAATAGTCAAGATCATCCCAATTAAATCATTATCTTCACTAGAAATTTCTTGGGTTCCAACATTGTCGGTAAGAGAGGTGTAGAGAGATCACATGTTCCATCTATGCATTTGGAAACAATCTCACTTCTGCTTGTTCCTTCGGTATTTTCTACATCTTGAGATTGTACTCCACTTTTCTCTTGATACTCCACTCCAGCTTCTTATCTTGCAGCTTCAAAAGATTCTGTAACATTTGCAATTAATAGCCATTCTAATAATTCACTAAAACTAACATTCAGTACATAATAAAATATTTATCTAACCTTGATTGGCACAAGTTTGAATTCCAAATTTCTCTTTATATGATAGAGGTGTAGACAGATCATATGTTCCTTCTAAGCATTTGCATACAATCTCACTGACACTTGTTCCAATGGACTTTCTAAATCCTCCTGAGATTGCAATCCACAACATTTACAAATTTTTTCTGTTACTCCTGTCTCTTTTGGATTTTCCTGGTCTTGACATTCTCCTACATCTTGAACGTCCACTCCATCAATAGATTCTACAAATATTTGTAATCACAAAAAATTTTATATGTATTACGCTATTGAATATAAATTTCAATGAAGAAAATTTCAAAATCTATATCTAACCTTTCCCAATATCAGTGACGTTCTCAGTTTCATCATCTAGATGTGCATCTCTAAAGTCGCTTTCATACTGAACTTTTGCATGCACATCCATATCATCACGTTCATCACCACCTGCATCTTTGTTAATTGTAACAGTAGGCTCTGTACCACGACAATGATCATCAACTCCATCTTTAGTAATTGGAACACTAGATTCTCTCTCTATGTTCCTTTCATCAGGTTTCACATAAATCTTCAACAAAGTATCAAGCTTTGATCCTAGAGTTTTCTTTAAATCCTGAGAAAGAAACTAAGTTAGAAAGTTAAGGACAGGTAGTCCTAAACTTCAAGTTACAAGTAAAGAAGTTAAGGACAAGCAGTCCTTAACTTAGAGTAACAAGGTCAAAAGTTAAGGACATGCAGTCCTTAACTTTGAATTCCAAGTTAAAAAGTTAAGGACACTTTGTCCTGCACTTCAAGTTTCAAGCTCAAAAGTTCAGGACACTTGGTCCTCAACTTCAAGTTGTAAGTTCAAAAGTTAAGGACACTTGGTCCTAAACTTCAAGTTTTAAGATCAAAAGTTAAGGACAGGCAGTCCTTAACTTATAGTTTTAAGTTCAAAAGATAAGGACACTTGGTCCTAAACTTCAAGTATTAAGTTCAAAAGTTAAGGATAGGCAGTCCTTATCTTAAAGTTTTAAGTTCAAAAGTTAAGGACACAAAGTCCTGAACTTAGGCTAACCGAAATTAATGATATTGCCATGATTTCATTCTCAATCTTTTTTTCTGATACAACTATTTTCTGATTTATTCTAGTAACTTCAGCTTGCAGTTCCTTCTTAAAACTCTCTGGTAATCTCTGAATCAATAAACATAAAAACAAAAAAGTCTCGTAAGCAAAAAATAATCAAATAAAAAACTAATGCTATTCAAAGGCAGAAAACCTACTTTAACAATTTCCTTGAGCATGGCTTCATCAAATTGTGTGGAAGAAGGCATTGAGCTTTGATCTTGAGAAATTGGCTCTTCCACACTAATAGGCTCTGTATCTTCTTGAACAGGAATAAATGGTGACACCTCGACCAACTTATACAACTATAATATAACAAAAAATAAACATAAGTTTTCAGAACTAAAACAAATAAAAAAAAAAAAATAGCTAGTAATTAGATTAACTTACATTTTCATTATGGAAGTATTTTTTACACAGAGAATCATACTGTGGAGATTTCATTTTCGAATAACACAACATCCGAGACAAATTGTTTTTTCTGGAAAATAGGAATTACTTCCATAATCCAAACACAAAAGGCAAAAGGAAAGCCAAGTATAGTGTAGCTATCCTTGTCTTTATCTTTGTCTTTCTCTTTCTCATTCTCATTCTCATTCGGCTTCAAACAACTCTTCAATGATTTTAATAAAGTTTCATAAGAAAGAGAGCCCCAGTTGAAAGAAGAGCAGAGTTCATCATCGTCTACAATTTTCATTATATGCTCAGACACATTCCTATTCTTCCGCTTGCCCATCAAAATAGATTCAACAAAATAAATTGTTGCCAACTTCACAGCATCATAATCGCTGTCTACAAATGATGCAGTTGTACCATGTGGGTGACTAGTAACAAAATTAAACAAATCACCCAACTGAAGCTAGCAAATAATAGTTCATTTTACATTGTAACAACTTATATAAAAATATCCTTTGAATTTTAATACGCTAAATCGTGATAATAAAGAGACTGTCATACGAATCAAAAAATTAAATCAGTGTCATGCTCGATCAAGAAGAGAAGTACATTGGTAGTCTTACACTCAATTTTAGAACAAGTGGCCAAAATAAATTACATGTGAAAATAACCTCTTTATTGCAAAAACGAAGAACCTATATTAACCATATTCATTCAACCTAACTGAAACTCCATTTATAAATGTCTAAGCAAGAATACTACTGTAAATGAGACCACTTAGCTTTAAAACGAAATCATAGTATGACCAAACAGTGGTCAATGAATAAAAAAGGGTTTAGTTGGG
>NW_017675002.1:7798-45739 GCF_001879085.1 Nicotiana attenuata
TTCGAGTTCCAAGTTCAAAGTTATAGTCGTTGGTCCTTATCTTTTATGAACACAGTTAACTAAAAATTTATAAACACAGTTAGCTTATGAATTCCTACGACTATTTTTATGAAATGTCCTTACATAATCAAACACATTTCACATTTCAATACCAAAAAGTTCTGAAAAACAGCATCAAAAAAATATGCGATAACGACAAACACATTTCACATTTCAACACAGACACTGAATCAACTTATAATGATTATTTTTGAAATTTCACACATACTTGACACAGCATTGATCGCGATTACACATATACAAAAAGAAAAATGCATAAAAGAAAAAAAAATTACCAGTCAATCGTTCGATGCAGAGAAGATTAACGACGAAGATGAAGAAGGAGAAAGATTAACTACAGCTCGTTTGCATGCGAGGATGATACAGATGCTGAGAACACACGAAAGCCCTGAAATATTCGCTCTCAAATTTTCCCTCTTCTCAATGAATAAAACAAGGGTTTGGGAATATAAGAATAGAAGAAAGGGTAAAACTGTCTTTTTCCTATTAGTAGTGGCTATATTTGCTGAGCATTATAATTAGTGGATAAAAATTAAAGACTCCCTTAATTAGTGGCTACTACACGCCATTTTTACGATATATATCCCGTCTCAGGTGGATGTGCGGGCATACAAGGATGGATAAGATTAAGAATGAAGAAATTCGAGAGAAGGTGGGTGTGGCCCCCATGGAGGACAAGATGCGGGAAGCAAGACTCAGATGGTTCGGGCACATTCAGAGGAGGAGCACTGATGCACCGGTGCGGAGGTGTGAGCGACTGACTGTGGTGGGCACGAGGAGAGGTAGAGGGCGACCTAAGAAGAATTGGGGAGAGGTGATCAGGCAGGACATGGCGCGACTTAGGATTACTGAGGACATGGCCCTTGACAGGGAATTGTGGAGGTCGAGCATTAAGGTTGTAGGTTAGGGGGAAGTTGTGAATATTTCTACAGTGCACTAGAGTGAGATTAGCCAGTTAGGAGTTAGTTTTAGGATGTTAGTGGTCATCTACTGATGCAGGGCTTTATCGGCTGGTTATTATTATACCTTACATCTATTTTGTATTTCTTATATTGTTGTTATTTTATTATGATTCTATTGATGGTACTAATATATCGTCTCTTGTTGCTTTCTTGAGCCGAGAGTCTCCTGGAAACAGCCTCTCTGCCCCTCAGTGTGGGGGTAAGGTCTGCGTACATATTACCCTCCCCAGACCCCACTTGTGAGATTATACTGAGCCGTTGTTGTTGTTGTTGTTGTATTATCCCGTCTCACAAGTAAAAACGAAAATTTAGTTTAATTTCTTTGGAAAGTCAGTGACTTTAACTCTATTATATTAGAGTTGTAGATGGAAGAAAATTCTGTTGGTTTGTGGCTCCATTTTAGGAGAATCTTAAACCAAAAATACTACTCCATAAGGTTGACCAGTCACCACTCACCACTGTGAATGCATAGTCTTAACCAAGTATAGCAAAGTCAAATTTTGGTGTTTGCCAAGATTTGCCTTTCTGGATGCAATTACGAGTAAAGAATTTGATTCTCTTGAAAAGTGAGACACCCCCAAATTGACCCCAGATTGACTATGTTGTATCACTATCACCTGATTCATATCTAATATTAATGATAATGTCTTTTGTTCTTCAGTTCTAACTAGTTAAGTTTTAACCTACCGACCACCTAATGGGTAATGTCTGATAATGACATCCAATTACAAAGCAGCTTCTACGTTACAAAATTAATTAGTTTCTTGAGTTTCAAGGTTAGTCGGCTCTCGTATGAACTCATCTAATAATGTATAGTGACAGCAAAAATAGAAGCCCATATTAGACACTAAGAGCCCGTTTGGACATAAAAAAAATTTCCCTTTTTTTTTGAAAAAATTTCACTTTTTTTTCGAAATCAACGTTTGTTCATAAAATTTTCAATTTTCACTTGAAGATGCATTTTGGAATTTTTTGAAAATTTGAAAAACTCCAAAAAGCTATTTTTCAAAATTTTCACTCAGATCACTCACAAAACTTTAAAAATAACCCAAACTTATATTCATATCCAAACGCAACTCTATGTTTCAAATATCATTTTCACTTGAATTTTTTTTTTCACTTTTTTTTTTTTTTTGGAATTTTACAATTCTTATGTCCAAACGCCCACTAACTCTTTAAATTCTATATGTCAGTATCAAATACCCTAACTTAAATAACGAATTTTCTTTTTAAATATGTAACTTGTTTATATGCTCATTCAAGATAGGATTTCGAATCTGCCATTTATAAAAAATGTAGATACACTTTTATCCAGAGGCGTATCCAGTGTAAAATTTATGGGTTCAATTGAGCTCATACCCTATGTTTTTGCTCAAAAAATTATTGAATATGTATAAATAATCTTTGATATGGTATTAAGATGAGAATCAAGGCTAATACTTCTTTTTTACTTGACGCAAGAATAGAACACGATATCTCTTAATTTTTCCTTCTTGATGAGGAGGTGCGAAGGGTGGTGGAGTGATCATAAATACAAATCATATATGGCAATTAAGATAGAAAAGATTAATTCCATTGATGGTTGTTGTGGGATAGATAGGATCCCTTTACCTTTAAACTAGAAGTCTCGGTTTTAACTTTGGAAATGGAAAAAGTCCTGTTAGGGAGCGTTTTCCCCCAAAATGGGCTTTATGCGGAGCGAATACGAAAAATTGGGAATTCAAAGCACATACTGAACACCAGTTAGGAAATAAAAAAACAAATAGAAAAGGTTAATGGTATGAGAAAATAAAGTAAAGTTGATTTTTTGAAAAAATATAGATTTCTTTAGAATGTCCTAGTGTTGTATCCTTGATATTTATCTAGTAGACAACATCTAGATGTTCTAGAATGTTGTGGGAAGATAAGGTTATAGTAGACATATCTAGATATTCTAGAGTGTTGTTAGAAGATAAGGTTAGTTAGAATCTTTCTTGTACATTATCTAGAATCATCCATAGACAAGTATAAATAGGGGGTGTCTTGTTCATTTGTAACCAAGCCAAAAATCAAGAACATTCTCTCCTAAACAAAGTTCCTCTCTCCAAAAACTCTCTTGTCTTTTCAAGCTTCCTCTTCTTTAGTTGAATCCTCCAATCTTAGTAAACGATCTTGGGCTAGTAAAAGGTCTCCGAATAATACTCTTCTTCTGCTATTCTTTACATGGTATTAGAGTAATAGGTCAGCTTCTGGATTTCAAGGTCGGGTTAATGGTTGATTCAACTGATTTTCCTAAATGGATTTGGGTGGTCGTGCTAATTGACTGGGGATGGAGCTTTTGAACCAGTCAAACTACAAGGTATGGAAGACTTGTATGGAGTCATACCTTGTTGGTGAGGATTTGTGGGAAGTTGTCAATTGGAATAACACTAGTCCTCTTGCTGACACACCGGAAAACAGCAATGCACGTAAGAAGTGAGAGCAGATTAATGCTAAGGCGGAGTTTATCCTAAAAAGGTCTATCTGTCCTAATTTATTTGATCATATTATAAGGTGTAAATCAGCTCATGAAATAAGGAGGACCTTCGATCGGCTGTTCAACATGAAGGATGAAGCTCGACTACAGATTTTGGAGAATGAATTAGCTAACACCACTCAAGGTAATCTCTCTATCGCCGAGTATTTTTTGAATGTTAAAATCTGGGTTCCGAAATTTCTCTATTAAATCTGGACGAGGCTATATCTGAAGCACGAATAAGAAGAATTATTATTCGTGGTTTAAAGTAAAAATATATTCCCTTTGTTACATCGATTCAAGGATGGGTGCAACAACTATCTTTGCACAGGAGCTACTAGACAAACAGATGGCTGGTGTATCTATCAGAGAAGGGGAAGGGAATGCTCTTGTAGCTGATAAGAGGAACTTTAAAGGGAAATAAAGAGATAGCATGGACTTTCGATCCTCAAGTGGTTCAAGATCGCCAGGAAAGAAGGGAGAGTCTTCCAGTAACAGTAAAGGTTAACTGTATGAGAAAAATAAAGTAAAGTTGATTTTTTGAAAAAACATATATTTCTCAAGAATGTCCTAGTGTAGTATCCTTGATATTTATCTAGTAGACAACATCTAGATGTTCTAGAATGTTGTAGGATGATAAGGTTATCTAGTAGACATATCTAGATATTCTAGAGTGTTGTTAGAAGATAAGGTTAGCTAGAATCTTTCTTGTACATTATCTAGAATCATCCATAGACAAGTATAAATAGAGGGTGTCTTATTCATTTGTAACCAAGCCAAAAATTAAGAAAACATTCTCTCCGAAACAAAGTTTCCCTCTCCAAAAACTCTCTTCTCTTTTCAAGCTTCCTCTTCTTTAGTTGAATCCTCCAATCTTAATTAATGATCTTGGGCTAGCAGAAGGTCTCCAAATAATACTCTTCTTTTGCTATTCTTTACCAATGGTGGGAAATGTAATAAATTTATTAGGGTAATATTGCGCAAAGCAACTTTGTATACGGTTGAAATCAGGTATGCCCGATTTCCCGGGCTCGAGGGTAGCTTAAGCCCGAGTTCAGGCAAGGTCGAGTTCGAGCTCGATGAACCAAACTCGAGCTTGAAGATAGAGTGCAATGCCCGAGGATCTAAGTGCTAGAGGGACATCGGAATCGAGCTTAGGCTCGAAGGTATAATAAGAGGCTCAAAGACATAAGTGCTCGAGGAACACCGGAACCGAGTACGACCAACTCCGAGACAGCGCCGTTCTGAGTTTGTTACAGAAGGACAAGATTCTCGCCACGTCCCCAAGATCGTGGCATAAATTCCAGAATGGATCTGTACGAATCCGTACTAGACGATTATACAGCCGTCCCAATAAGATTCTTTACTGAAAATAGGAATATGCCTTATTTAGGGTTACCCTATTATATAAAGGGGATCCCAATCATTTGTAAGGGGAATCCAATCATTGAGAAAAGAATATACTCTCTACTTTTGGTCTACTGTTCATCAGAATTGTCTTTTAACTCTATAGCTCTTACTTTACTTTTCTTGCTTAATTGTTCTTATTGTCCTAAACCCACCTCGAGGTCACTGCTGCTGAGTTACATTGGTTTGATTAAGTTATTTCTTTCATTTCTACTTCATATTTCTTGATCATTAATTGGTATTGAATATAATCACGTATCTTTAAAACCACAAATCAAATTTAATTGTTACTCGTATTTTCGAGGTAAACAGTTTGGCGCCCACCGTGGGGCTAAAGATAATAGTGATTGTTTTTGTACTAATTCTCATTACACACGTTATTTTTACACATTTTCTTGTCAAGAATTTTTGATTCTCAGGCTGAAGCATGTCTAGCTCACAAAATACACATGTTCATGACAATGAAGGTCTTGGTGAAAACAATAATGTAGCGGTCGGTGTACCACCGGTAAACCCCGGGGAAGTGCAAACATGGAACCAGTTGATGTTAGTTCTCATATTTCTCTAAACACCAACTTAGGCGCAGACCCCGAAGGGAGTGTACGCATGGAAGCCCGACCAGGGGACCAAGGAACACTAGGAACAAGAGATGGGGGAGTCAGTCTCCAAATGATATTCGAGATGGTACAAGCTCAACAGATTACCATCGCTCAACTTCAAAGTCTACACAAAACCCCGAGTGTAGTCGAACCGGAACATAATCAACGTATTGAGCCGATATCGGAAAGATCAAACGATAATGGCTCGGGGAATGACCCCGAAATTATGAGGATGCTCGAGGAACTCACCAGGAGAATCGAGTTCGGGGAGAAAAAGATCGAAGATAATGTCCAAAAAGTGGAAACATATAACTCCCGTGTTGATCAAATCCCAGGGGCACCACCGATATTGGAAGGGCTAGATTCTAAAAAGTTTGTGCAAAGACCATTCCCCACAGTGCAGCTCCGAAGCCAATCCCTAAGAGGTTCCGTATGCCCGAGATTCTCAAGTATAACGGGACGACCGATCGGAATAAACACGTCACCTCGTATACGTGCGCCATCAAAGGAAAGGATTTAGGAGATGGCGAAATTGTATCCGTACTACTGAAAATTTTTTGGAGAGACTCTATCGAAGGGTGCCTTAATTTGGTATCATAACTTACCCCCTAGTTCTATTGATTCGTTTGCTATGCTTGCCGATTCTTTGTAAAGGCACACGCCGGGGCCCTCAAAATTGCAATGAGGAAATCGGACCTTTTCAAGGTAAGGCAGAAAGATGACGAGATGCTCATGGAATTCGTGTCTCGGTTCCAAACGGAGAGAATGGATTTGCCCCCGGTCTCTGATGACTGGGCTGTTCAAGCTTTCGCTCAAGGTCTCAATACTCGGAGTTCTATAGCTTTGCAACAGTTGAAGCAAAGTTTAATCGAGTATCCGACTGTCATGGGCCGATGTACACAATTGGTATCATTCGAAGATTAGGGTCAAGGATGATCAACTGGGAACTCCTTCGGGGTCCGCTTATTCTAAAAGGCCCATGGATAGGGTCAAAAGGGACATTGATCGAGAGCCAAGGTCGAGTAGAGATTGATATCAACCGTACAACGGAGATCGTAGGAGCATCGGATCTGGGCGGAGCTTCGCACGAAATGATCGAGGTCAACACACACGGGGACTTGACGCCGAGGAAGATCACATCGAATATCCAAAATTCGAGTAAAGATACGGCCCCATCTTTTCTATTTTTTTAACTAACGCTTGCAGGTTATCGGTGAGGATCGACAAGAATCTATGGGTCTTAAAGCACGCGTTGCACTCTTTTTCCCTTAGACCAGGTTTTATCCCAAATGGAGTTTTCCGGCAAGGTTTTTAACGAGGCAACCATTGATCGTGCTAACTTATAGCAAGTCAACAGTATCCGAAGTTCCCTATAATAAGCCTCGAGTATCGGGGGGCATTACCCTCGAATGACTATTTTGTGGCAAGGGGATTACTTCTTGATGGCGAGGCCTCGAAAGGAAAATGTTGTAAGGGTCAAATGGTCAGATGAACCGTACCCATATAGATTACTCGAGCTCCAAACATCAAATATGTGCTCATGTATAATCATCCATTGAGAGAAATATTTTTCCTTGATATCTCATGCCTTTAGAGAAATTTCATATTTTATACTCTTGATCTATTGTGTAAATAGGCTTAAGGATCGACCACGACGGAATTTCGAAAAACTGACCCCATGCTCGAGGACTTCCGTCCCCAAAGCAAACGGAATCAAACTGCTATTTCGAGACCATAAGACCTTGAAGGCGATCCTCAATTTTATAGGCCACGGCCACCCCACTCAGGGACTGACTCTTCGGTCAAGCTCGAAGTGAAACGGGAGATAAGCCCAAAGGGCAAGTTCTAAACTAAAAGGGCTACGGCCAAGTTAGCATGGATCAGGGGCGTCCGAAATCCGTAGCGAATACAAAAGCCCAAGGGCTATCCAAACCCGAGTTCGACCAAACTCTCATTCGGGGACTATCTACGAAGCCTAAGAGCTAACTTTACTTCGAGTTCGAGCAAATCCTCACTTGATCATAAATATCTTAACCAAAGTGCGAGCATACCTCGAACACTCAGGGACTACCTACTCGAGCTATCCAAGTTCGAAGTCATAAGACCTCAAGGAGGCACCCCCCGATATACAGGCCAAGGCCATTATACTCGGGGACTAACCGTTCGGATAAGTTCGAGAGGTTATCGGGAAACAAGTCCAAGAGACATACCCAAAGGCTACGGCCATGTTAAAAGGCTACGGTCATATTAAAGACTACGGTCATGTAAAAGGCTACCGCCAAAATAATGCGGCTCGGAGACGTCCGACTTCCGCCATAAATTAAAGGCCTTCAAATACTTCAAAAAACCGGTTAAACTCGGCTACCCTTGGCAAAGCAAAAAGGGCTTCGATAAAATCAGCCCTCGAATAATTTAAAGGCTTCAATAATATCAGCCTTCGAAAAAACCTGAAGAGGTATTCATTTATCATTGCACAAACAAGTTACTAATAAGGTTTCGATACGTCGAACCCTCGTAAAACCCAACGGGTACAAAAAATGCATGCTAAGGCATACAAAAATTTTCACTAAGTCTTTTAGCCGAAAAAAGGGAAAAATTATAGCCATTTTGGAGGCCGGAGCGGCCCAACTTAAAGAGCCTTAGGCCGATATATAAGAAGCCCATATTAGACACTAACTCTTAAAATACTATATGTCAATATCAAATACCTTAACTTAAATAATGAATTTTCTTTTTAAATATGTAACTTGTTTATATGCTCATTCAAGATAGGGTTTCGAATCTTCCATTTATAACAAATGTAGATACACTTTTATCTAGAGGCGTATCCAGTGTAAAATCTATGGGTTCAATTGAGCTCATACCCTGTATTTTTTCTCAAAAAATATTAAATATATATATAAATAATCTTTGATATGGTATTAAGATGAGAATCAAGGTTAATAACTTCTTTTTTACTTGACTCAAGAATAGAACACGATATCTCTTAATTTTTCCTTCTTGATGAGGAGGTGCGAAGGGTGGTGGAGTGCTCATAAATACAAATCATATATGGCAAATAAGATAGAAAAGATTAATTCCATTGATGGTTGTTGTGGGATAGATAAGATCCCTCTACCTTTAAACTAGAAGTCTCGGTTTTAACTTTGGAAATGGAAAAAGTCCTGTTAGGGAGCGTTTTCCCCCATAATGGGCTTTACACGGAGCTAATACGAATTAATTGGGACTTCAAAGCACATACCGAACACCGATTAGGAAATAAAAAACAGATAGAAAAGGTTAACGGTATGAGAAAATAAAGTAAAGTTGATTTTTTGGAAAACATAGATTTCTCCAGAATATCCTAGTGTGGTATCCTTGATATTTATCTAGTAGACAACATCTAGATGTTCTAGAATGTTGTGGGAAGATAAGGTTATCTAGTAGACATATCTAGATATTCTAGAGTGTTGTTAGAAGATAAGGTAAGCTAGAATCTTCCTTGTACAATCTAAAGTCATCCATAGACTAGTATAATTAAATAGAGGGTGTCTTGTTCATTTGTAACCAAGCCAAAAATCAAGAAAACATTCTCTCCTAAACAAAGATGCCCTCTCCAAAAACTCTCTTCTCCTTTCAAGCTTCCTCTTCTTTAGTTGATTCCTCCGATCTTAATTAATGATCTTGGACTAGCAGATGGTCTCCGAATAGTACTCTTCTTTTGCTATTCTTTACCAACAGTGGAAAATGTAATAAATTTATTAGGGTAATATTGCGCAAAGCAACTTCTCTATTTCCTCACAAGTTTAAAATGAGTTTTCAACAACTAAAATAATTACCACCCAGCCCCCAATCACACATGTATGTGAAAGTAATTGTACTAAGCATAGTTGCACATACAAGCGAAGCGACACAAGCAACATGTTATTTGACAAATACCGGTGAGTGAAATTTAAACCTAAAAGTATTTGAAGTGGAGTATGTCACAGGGGTGATTTATGTCACTTGAATTCTGCCCGAGGTTCACCTCCGCGCGACAGTCAAGTCCAGCCTTGACTTCAGCCTTTCCAACACTTAGATTTATTTTAGGGACGTTTGAGACTTAGACAAATTTAGGCAGCAAGTAAAGTAAAAGGCACACACAAAATTTACAGGAATTTTTTCCCAACTCGTTTTAATATGTGAATACAAGAACACAATAAGCCAACCCTATGGCCAAGAACAAAGAACACCCTAGTTCCTTGCCCCGAAAATGATTTCCTATCCTCAGGAATACACTTAGACGAAATAGCTAACACTTGCTACAAGACTAAGTTTTTCTGCCCTTTTGGGACAACTTATGCACATATTTATAGTGCTGCTGCCCAATTACACTTGGTAGGATTTAGACAATCAGTTGACAAGCCCCAACTGATGGGCAAACATGCTAAGACAAATACAAAAACGTGCCCACACTTTTAGCCCATGATCAGCCATGTTTTAGATGTGGTTGTAACCACCAACTGTCTCCCATGTGCCTTGCACACGTTTTGCAACTGCTGCCTGTGCACTGCATGTGCCTGTTTTGCCCAGCTACTGCGTGCCCAAGGCTGGCATTGCGCCCAGCCTTGCCCTTTGGCACTACTCCGCACTAATGTTATGGCCACAGCTTGCGGCCCACTGACTTAGCCGCACACGCTCATTGCCACAGCTGCCCCTTATGTCAAGTCGCCCTCAACTTGATCAAATCTGCCCGCATCAATTGTCATTGCTTGTCCCGCATTGCCTTACCTTGTCTTGCAATGTCTTTGCCCCTGCTTTGACATGGATTTGCCTTGCCATTTTTATGCCAACCCGCACGTCCAAGTGAAATGCGCCTTGCTTCCTTTCAAGGTGCGTTTGTCAACCTCGCATAGTCCGTCATGCCGAGCTACCCGTCATGATGTTGCCCTATTTTGCAGGTTGTGTGCCAAGGCCATCATGAAAAACCTTGTCACAACCCACACCTGCCGAGGAACCTTGTCAAGGGGCTAACAAACCATCCCCACCCGAAGAATTCACCGTACTCGACGAAGCTATTTCCGCATTTTTTAGCAACTCCATAGGCCCTAAATATGATGCTGCCTGCTCATGTTCTTCCTCGTTCGGCTCATCTTCACTCTTTTCTTCAGCAAACAAAGTTGAAAGCCGTTCAAGCGTTGGACAGTCCCTCGCCATATGTGGTCCTTTGCAAATTTAACAACCATCAAACTTGCTGTTTTTTCCCTTGTTTGTCCAAGGTCCAGCACATTGCTTTGCCTTTCCATTGCCATTGCCCTCAACAACATTACCCTTGTCATTTCCGTTTTTCCTCCACTCTTTTGCCTTGTCCTTGTTCTTGTTTTTGGACTTTAAAGTATTAGAGAAATCAGAACCATCTTGTCCCAACCGGAAATCACCCAACGCATCCGCAGCAGCGATGGCTCTAGGAAGGTCACATTCTGCTTTCGGAGTTCCATTTGCGCCAACGACTGCAACCCGTAAAAGAAATTGTGCAGCTTGTCTTCCTCAGACATGTTGCTTATATCCAGCATCAAAGAACTGAAATCTTTGACATAATCCCTAACCGTTTCAGTTTGTTTCAACTTCTTCAAACGATCTCTAGCAATCCAGCCCGCATTGCTAGGAAAGAATTTATCCTTCAACTCTTTTTTCAGCCCTTCCCAAGAGTCAATTTCGGCCTACCAGCACTTACATCATCTGCCACGCGCGTCCGCCACCAAAGCATTGCATAGTCCACCAAGTACATAGTCGTAATGGTGACCTTGTCTTCATCTCGCACATGGGCAGCCTGAAAGTACTGCTCCATATCCCACAGGAAATTTTTGAGTTTCTTGGCACTCCTTGCACCATTAAACTCTTTAGGCTCCGGAAATTCGACCTTGGTACGATCTGCCCCACGGTGTGCTTCATCATTGCCAACAACACGTCGCAGCAACACATTTTCCGCTTTCAGATCTGTGCACTCTTGGCTCAGCCTGTTCTTCTCGGCCTCAAGATAGGCGAGACGAGTCACAATAGTCAGAAATTGATCCCCATCAACAGTTCCAACGAGTGCCTCCAATGCAGTAACTTTTTCCCTCAGTTCTGCGTTGCCACCGGCCATCTTTCACGAAATTCAACCAACGAACATCGTGTCTTCGCCCCGATCCAACCACGCTCTGATACCAGTTGTCACAGGGGTAATTTATGTCACTCGAATTCTGCCCGAGGTTCACCTTCGCACGGCAGTCAAGCCCAGCCTTGACTTCAGCCTTTCCAACAATTAGATTTATTTTAGGGACGTTTGAGACTTAGAAAAATTTAGGCAGCAAGTAAAGTAAAAGGCACACACGAATTCTTACAGGAATTTCTTCCTAACTCGTATTAATATATGAATACAAGAACACAATAAGCCAACCCTATGGCCAAAAACAAAGAACACCCTAGTTCCCTGCCCCGAAAATGATTTCCTACACTTAGGAATACACTTAGATGAAATTGCTAACACTTGCCACAAGACTAAGTTTTTCTGCCCTTTTGGGACAACTTATGCACATATTTATAATGCTGCTGCCCAATTACACTTGGCAGGATTTAGACAGTCAGTTGACAAGCCCCAACTGATGGGCAAACATGCTAAGAGAAATACAAAAATGTGCCCACACTTTTAGCCCATGATCAGCCATGTTTTGGATGTGGTTGTAACCACCAACTGCCTCCTATGTGCCTTGCACACGTTTTGCAATTGCTGCCTGTGCACTGCATGTGCCTGTTTTGCCCAGCTGCTGCGTGCCCAAGGCTGGCATTCCGCCCAGCCTTGCCCTTTGATACTGCTCCGCACCAATGTCATGGCCACAGCTTGCGGCCCACTGACTTAGCCTCACACGCTCATTGCCACAGCTGCCCCTTAATCGCCCTCAACTTGATCAAATCGGCCCGCATCAATTGTCATTGCTTGTCCCGCATTGCCTTGCCTTGCCTTGCCATGTCTTTGCCCCTGCTTTGACATGGCTTTGCCTTGCCATTATTATGCCAACCCACACGTCCAAGTGAAATGCGCCTTGCTTCCGTTCAAGGTGCGTTTGCCAACCCCGCATAGTCCGTTATGCCGAGCTGCCTGTCATGATGTTGCCCCATTTTTCAGGTTGTGTGCCAAGGCCATCATGAGAATCCTTGTCACAACCCACACCTGCCGAGAAACCTTGTCAAGGGGCTAACAAACCATCCCCATCCGAAGAATTCGCCTTCCTCGACGAAGCAGTTTCCGCATTTTTAGCACCACCATAGGACCTAAATATGATGCTTCCTGCTCATGTTCTTCCTCATTCGGCTCATCTTCACTCTTTTTATCAGCAAACAAAGTTGAAAGCCGTTCAAGTTTTGGACAGTCCCTCGCCATGTGTGGTCCTTTGCAAATAAAACAACCATCAAACTTGCTGTTTTGTCCCTTGTATGTCCAAGGTCCAACATATTGCTTTTCCTTTCCATTGCCATTACCCTCAACAGCATTACTCTTGTCATTTCCGTTTTTCCTCCACTCTTTTTCCTTGTCCTTGTTCCCGTTTTTGGACTTTAAAGTAGTAGAGAAATCAGAACCATCTTTTCACAACCGGAAATCACCCAACGCATCCGCAGCAGTGATGGCACTAGGAAGGTCTTTCATATTCTGCCTTCGGAGTTCCATCTGCACCCACGACCGCAACCCGTAAAAGAAATTGTGCAGCTTGTCTTCCTCAAACATGTTGCTTATATCCAGCATCAAAGAACTGAAATCTTTGACATAATCCCTGACCGTTCTAGTTTGTTTCAACTTCTTCAAACGATCTCTAGCAATCCAGCCCGCATTGCTAGGAAAGAATTGATCCTTCAACTCTTTTTTCAGCCCTTCCCAAGAGTCAATTTTCGGTCTACCAGCACTTACATCATCTGCCACGTGCGTCCGCCACCAAAGTTTTGCATCGTCCACCAAGTACATAGTCGTAATGGTGACCTTGTCTTCATCTCGCACATGGGCAGACTAAAAGTATTGCTCCATATCCCACAGGAAATTTTTGAGTTTCTTGGCACTCCTTGCACCATTAAACTCCTTAGGCTCCGGAATTTTGACCTTGGTACGATCTGCCCCACGGTGTGCTTCATTATTGCCAACAGCACGACGCAGCAACACATTTTCCGCTTTCAGATCTGTGCACTCTTGGCTCAACCTGTTCTTCTCGGCCTCAAGATAGGCGAGACGAGTCACAATGGTCAGAAATTGATCCCCATCAACAGTTTCGACGAGTACCTCCAATGCAGTAACTTTTTCCTTCAGTTCTGCGTTGCCACCAGCCATCTTTCACGAAATTCAACCAACGAACGTCGTGTCTTCGCCCCGATCCAGCCACGCTCTGATATCAGTTGTCACAGGGGTGATTTATGTCACTCGAATTCTTCCCGGCCTTGACTTCAGCCTTTCCAACAATTAGATTTATGTTAGGGTCGTTTAAGACTTAGACAAATTTAGGCAGCAAGTAAAGTAAAAGGCACACCCGAATTTTTACAGGAATTTCTTCCCAACTCGTATTAATATATGAATACAAGAACACAATAAGCCAACCCTATGGCCAAGAACAAAGAACACCCTAGTTCCCTGCCCCGAAAATGATTTCCTACCCTTAGGAATACACTTACACGAAATTGCTAATACTTGCCACAAGACTAAGTTTTTCTGCCCTTTTGGGACAGCTTATGCACATATTTATAGTGTTGCTGCCCAATTACACTTGGCAGGATTTAGACAATCAGTTGACAAGCCCCAACTGATGGGCAAACATGCTAAGACAAATACAAAAACGTGCCCACACTTTTAGCCCATGATCAGCCATGTTCTGGATGTGGTTGTAACCACCAACTGCCTCCCATGTGCCTTGCACACGTTTTGCAACTGCTGCCTATGCACTGCATGTTCCTGTTTTGCCCTGCTGCTGCGTGCCCATGGCTGGCATTACGCCCGGCCTTGCCCTTTGACACTGCTCCGCACCAATGTCATGGCCACAGCTTGCCGCCCACTGACTTAGCCGCACACGCTCATTGCCACAGCTGCCCGCTTATGTCAAGTCGCCCTCAACTTGATCAAATCTGCCCGCATCAATTGTCATTACTTGTCCCGCATTGCCTTGCCATGTCTTTGCCCCTGCTTTGACATGGCTTTGCCTTGCCATTGTTATGCCAACCCGCACGTCCAAGTGAAATGCACCTTGCTTCCGTTTAAGGTGCGTTTGCCAACCCCGCATAATCTGTCATGCCGAGCTGCCTGTCATGATGTTGCCCCATTTTTCAGGTTGTGTGTCAAGACCATCATGAAAATCCTTATTTTAACCCACACCTACTGAGGAACCTTGTCAAGGGGCTAACAGGGTAGATGCCTCACGGCAGCTCACGTACAATTAAAAACTCAAATCAACGTGTTTTGTTTGAACGAAATGTATTTTGGAAATTCTTAAAGTAAAAGTGTAGAAGAGGAAATATGGATTCAAGGCAACTTTTTGTTACCACTTTATAAAGTGGACCTTGCGACGTACCACTACAATAATATATTAAAACTTATACTCTATTCTAAAAACACTTGGCCAAGCAGGAAGAAATATTTATTAAGTATCTATATATTACATACTAAGCAGGGGTGGATGGACTGTATCCATTAAACTTAATTTAAATTCTGGATTCTTCTCTAACATTAAGATTATGATTAGGGCGGATTAACATACAAGACATAATATCCCGTCTCGTGAGCAAGAAATAAAATTTGGTTATTATTAATAATCTTAGCCAAGTATAGCAAAGTCAAATGTTGGTGTTTGCCAAGACTTGCCTTTCTGGATGCAATTATGAGTAGAGAATTTGATACTCTTGAAAAGTGATACACACCATTGACTATGTTGGATCACTATCAATATATGATTCATATCCAATATTAATGATAGTAATTTCTTTGTTCATTCAGTTCTACTACAACTAGTTATAACCTACCGAACAGCTAATGTCCGATAATGACATCGAATCACAATTCAAAACCAGCTTCTACGTTACAGAATTAGTGTCTTGAGTTTCAAGGTTAGTCTGCACTCGTGTGAACTCATCTCGTCATGTATAGTGACAGTACAAACAGAATCCCATATATTAGACACGTTGGGATCGAATTAACATGGTGCATGCGAAAGTTAACAATGCAAAGTTTGGTGGATGATAAAGTACTAAACTACGCATACTAATTTTGTTATGGTTTGGTCAACTGACTCACGTATGATCTATCACTAATATAAAAAGAGAAAATAGATTTTTTGAGCAAATAATCTCCCCTAAATATGATTCTCTTAAAGACTACATTTGTTGTTATTGTTGTGAGAAGAAAACGTCAATTTATATAAGTACAAAACTTCTCCTCCGAGAATAAGGTAAGACATATGAAAGAAATTTATTTCTTTTAGGAGTCTTTTTCCTTCATTCAAGAAAGAGAATCCTAATAAATTAAAAATTCAAGGCAAAATCCTAACAAGATACGAACTTTCAAAATAGTTTGTGAATGAGATTTTTAGTTTTCTTTGTTTTACCTGCGCTCAAAGTAGAAAATGTTTATAAAACGTAAATAGTGCGAAAGCAAAGTGCTACTTAGCCTGTTTGGCCAAGCTTCTTTTTGGCCAAAAGTGCTTTTTTTGGGCCAAAACACTTTTGGCCAAAAATTGAGGTGTTTGGCCAAGCTTTTGGAAGGAAAAAAGTGCTTTTGAGGAGAAGCAGAAGCAGTTTTGGAGAAACAGAAAAAAGTAGCTTCTCTCCAAAAGCACTTTTTTAAGAAGCACTTTTGAGAAAAATACACTTAGAAGCAGTTTTTTAAAGCTTGGCCAAACACTAATTGCTGCTCAGAAGTGCTTTTCAAACTAATTAGCCAAACACAAACTGCTTCTCACCAAAAGTACTTTTGAAAAAAAGCACTTCTCAAAATAAGCTGATTTTTGCAGCTTGGCCAAACGGGCTATAAGTGTGGTCCACTCCACTAAGGGAAACTTTTGGTTTGCATGTTTGAACGCGCAGCATCTTCATTGGGAGAAAATTATTACTTATAAGAATAAAAGAAGGAGAATCTATGTGAGAATTGAATACTTATAAGAATAAAAGAAGGAGAATCTATGTGAGAATTGAAGAGCACTTCTTGCAGTGACAATGACCATCTTCAATTTAAAATATAGTTCCGTCATTTCGTCTTAATCCATACTAGGCAATATCTAGGATTAAGTGTCGTGTTTGAAAACTAGTAGATATTAGATACGGCATCAGTACCTAACTTGAATAGCGAATTTACTTTTCAATATGTAACTTTGTTTAAATGGCCGGTTAGGGGTGGCAATTTGAGCCCAAACTCATCCAACCTGCCCAACCTGTTCAGGGATTAATGGGTTGGGCTACAAACATTTTAGCTCATGGGTCAATTTGGGCTGAGCCCAAGTTGACCCATTATTTTTTATAGCCCATTCTGACCCATTAAGCAGCCCAAATACAACCCATGAAACTCATTCAAAATAGAGGGATCTCAACCCAACTTATCTAGAAATTTACTTAGTTGCCCCAATTTTACGTTTTTTTTTTGTATTTTAAATTTTCTGTTCTTTTGTTTTTCTGCATCCCCCCCTCCCCCGCACAAACCTCCTCAAGAAAAATTTTCTTTTACTTTTTCTTTTTTTTTGTGTTTTCAATTTTCTGTTTTCTATTTTTTCGTTTTTATGCACCACCCAACCCCCCCAACCCCACCCGCAAAATATTTTTCAAATTACATATTTTAAGGTAAAAGGCTTTTTTATGCAAGATGAGCATGGTTCTAAAACATGGGTCAAGTTGGGCGGGTTGGGTTATGACCCATTATTTAGCCAGGGCTGGATTGGGTATTGACCTAACCTATCTTGACCCGCCCAAATTCAGCCCAACCCGCCCAAATTTATCTCAACCCGCCCATTTGCCACCCCTACCTGTTATGTATGTAGAAGGTTATCTTTAAATTGGGAAATTAACGAAATTAGGGTTTAGAATTGGAAAGTGAGCTGATCAATACGTCTAAGAGATAGAAATGAGGAAGGGCGACGTGGCAACTTATTAGACCTTCAGGAACACACGTGTTGTAATAGTTAGTTGTATTGAAGAAGTCAGCTTAATGAATAAAGGACCCAGATCAATCCATAAATGAGGCGGTTAGTGGGCTGTTAGTTAGTTAGTGGGCTGTAACAGGTTAGGCCTTATATTCCAAGGAGCTGGGTCAGAGACGGTTATGCAAAATCTGGTAATTTATTTCCCCCTCTTTTTCTCTCTCTCGTTCTTCTCTTCTCTTCTCTTCTCTCTCTTACCTCACTTCTTAATTCTCAGTTGATCCGCCATTAGAGCTCGAGCTTCAACATAAGACTATTAATTCTATTTGTACTTTTTGAGTTGTAATACAGTTGGCTATTATCAATAAAAGTTCGAATTCCATTCTTAGGACCAAGATCTTTGAGGTGTTCCATCAATCACCCTTGGGTGGTCACTCTAGTCAGCAAGGCACTTACAGGAGAGTTCAAATGGGTTTCTACTGGCCAAAGATGAAGAAGATATACAGAAATGGGTAGCTGAATGTGATGTATGTCAAAGGGTGAAGACTGAACATGTGCATTACCCGGGCCTATTGCAACCCCTGCCCATCCCTGAAGGACCATGTCAGGATATAGCCATGGAGTTCATTGAAGGCCTGCCTCATTGTGGGCACAAAAACTCTATTTTGGTGGTGGTCGACAGACTTACCAAATATGGGCATTTTATTCCTCTTAAGCACCCTTACACAGCTAAGAAAGTTGCAGATGTGTTCTTAAAAGAGGTGTATAAACTACATGAGTTTCCCAAGTCCATAGTAATAGACAGAGATTCCCTGTTCACTAGTCAGTTCTGGTAACAAATGTTTAAGTCAATGAGGACTAAGCTCAACATGTCTACTTCCTATCATCCCAAGTCAGATGGTCAAATGGAGAGGCTTAACAGGTGCCTAGGTGCCTAGAATCATACCTCAGAGCCATGATTTTCTACAATCCTAAACACTGGCTTAAGTGGCTTCCATAAGCTGAGTGATAGTACAACACTAACTACCACAGAGCCCTTAAGACAACTCCATTTGAGGCTGTTTATGGATACCCACCCCCTCAGATTTCCATGGATTCCCTACCCCACTCCACTCACACTACTGTAAGGGCTATACTAGCTCACAGGCAGACCATGCTACAACATTTGAAGGAAATTTTACAGGTGGCTCAAGCTATAATGAAGTTCTTTGCAGATAAAAACAGGACAGGCATAGTTCTAAATGAAGGCGATTGGGTTTACTTAAAGCTAAAACCCTACAGACGGGCTTTAATGGTAGTCAGAAAAAATTTGAAGCTCAGTGCGAAATACTATGGACCCATTAAAATCACACAGAAAATAGGCTCAGTGGCTTACCGCTTAGAGCTACCAGCAGGATCTTAGATTCACCCAGTGTTCCAAGTATCCCAGCTCAAGAAACGCATAGGACCAGATGTGGTGACTCAGCTCCAACCTCCTATCTGTGGCCAAGATGGCCGCTTGATGGTTCAACCAGTGGCCATTCTCCAACGACGCATCATCAAAGTGAATAATGCAGCAACAGTCAAGGTTCTTGTTCAGTGGTCGAATCTTGGAGCGATGAAGCAACTTGGGAAGATTAGGGGTACATCAAAGGCCAGTTTCCTGAATTTGTGGCTCAACTCCGGCCTTGAGGACAAGGCCGATTTGCACGGGAGGGTATTGTTATGTCAGTAGAAGGCTATCTCTAAATTGAGAAAATTAATGAAATTAGGGATTTGATTTGGAAAGTGAGCTGATCAATACGTTTAAGAGATAGAAATGAGAAAGGGCGACGTGGCAGCTTACAAGTCCTTCAGGAACACACATGTTGTAATAGTTAGTTGTATTGAATGGCTGAGATTAAAAGTTAGTTTATTGAATAAAGGGCCAAGATCAATCCTTAAATGAGGCGGTTAGTGGACTGTTAGTTAGTTAGTGGGCTGTCACAGATTGGGCCTTATATTCCAAGGAGTGGGGCAGAGACGGTTATGCAAAATCTGGTAATTCATTTCCCCTCTTTTTCTCTCTCCCGTTCTTCTCTTCTCTTCTCTCTCTTACCTAACTTCTTAATTCTCAGGTGATCCTCCATTAGAGATCGAGCTTCAACTGAAGACCATTAGTTCTAATTGTACTTTCTGAGTTGTAATACAATTGGCTATTATCAATAAAAGTTCAAACTCTATTTTTGTTGTCAATTTACATACGAGCATTACATGCTCATTCAAGATAGCGTTCTCAGATCTTCCATTAATAAAAAAAATGTTGATTACTTTTATCAACTGATTATGGAATTGGCTGAGAGTTGGTGTAGGCAGGAGCGGATGCAGCGATGTCAAGAGACACCGCTTCGTCGGAAAATTTTACTAAATATATGTATTAATACTGTGAGAAAATGGATAAATAGGGAAAATGACAAGACTTGACTTAAATTGTTTCTTGGCATGTTTGATTTTGCTTTAAGAGGTTAGAGGTTCAATCCTCAACTAGCACTTTGTTTTTTGCAAATATTTGAGAGAACCTCTATGGTAAAAATTGTGGTGAAATAAAATATATTGAACTTAATACCTTTTTAACTTAAGACTCAACAAAACCAATAGACTAAGTTAATTTCTCGTCTAGAAGTATGATAATTAAAATGAATATTTCCGTTCTTTTATAAATTTCGATACCGCTTATAAAAATTCCTGTGTACGCCCTTGGATGTTGGAAGCAACTAATTTCAACTAAATGATGAAGATTAGTGGTAATGACTAATGTGTAATTAGCAAATTCCACTTTTGTTAGAAGTCAGAAGAGGTGGCCATGATTTGAAACTAGCTAGTGCACGTGCATATTAAATGGATAAAAATTATGACAAAACCTGCTTCGACTTAGAACCAAATTAATTTGCATATTACTCTATGAACATAGTGGTAGGGCGGGGCATGTATCGGGTATAACCGATAGCCCGAACCGATAAAATGCTATGGGTTATCGATATTGGGTTATTGGGTAAATGATTCGATAACGGTTTAATGTTATTTGACTATTGGGCTATCAGTTCGGGTCTCGATTTGCCCAATTTATTAACGGTTTAACCGATAGCCCAATAAGCTTTAACAAAATTATAATTTTATCTACTAAATATACAAAACCACCTTACGGCTTCATTCTCTCATTCTCTCAATTCTCTCGACAGTTACTCTTCATCTTCAGACCATAATCCTTAGAGTAAGTTTTAAACTTTTTTGAATTTCTCATCTTAATTCTTTAGTTAAGCTTTTTAATTTTAAACTTCAAAGAATTAATTGTTCAAATTTTTAGTTTTTCTATTTGTTTCTTTTGTTGCACTGATTCTTTAGTATTTACAAGATTGGGACTTTATTATTTTTCTGTGAATTATGCCCGCCGCAGTGAGATAGTTAGTAAGATTAGATTTTTTTTTTTTTTTTTTTTTTTTTTTTTTTTTTTTTTTTTTTTTTTTTTTTTTTTGGTAATGTAGTAAGATTAGATTGTTGAATGTCTTATTCCTTACACCTACTAACTTATAACTTTGAAAATTGAGATCATTCATTGAGATTTTCAAATACAAAGAAAGTTTTCTTTTCTAAAAATGAAATTTAATCCCTCTTTTTTTAAGAGCAAAAATTTAATTCCTTTCTCTTAACAGTATGATCACGATTTCTATTAGAAAAAAATATGAAATTTTTGGATATTTTTTATTCTTATCGGGTAAACTGATAAGCGAACCGATAAGGGTCGATAACCGACAAACCGATACCCGATAATCGATATCTTATCGGTTCGGTTATTAGTTTAGCATATTATTAAACCAATAACCGATATGTCGAACCGATAACATTTACAATCAAACCGAACCAATCGATGCTCACCCCTATATAATGGTGCGAAATTAATTGTACCGCCCGAAAAAAAAAATGGCGGGACAGAAAAGCTGCTACTATTTGGTAAATGTTATTATCAAGCAATTCCATGGTGAGAGCATGATGGAAAGACCACTGTATATCACTTTATTCTTTTTTTTTTTTATCAATCCACGTGTACATAATATTTTTGTGAATTAACCCATGTGTAAATCATTTTTCTTTCATTATTCGAATGAAGATGGTAAAGCACTAGAGTAGATGATTCGTGTACTTAGCTCTTTCTTTGGCCAAGTCCGATAAATCAAATTTTTCACATGACTAAGGGTGTGTTTGGTATGAAGGATAACATTTTTTTCGGAAAATGTTTTCCTATTTTTTCATGTTTGGTTGGTTTAAATGTTTGGAAAAATATTTTCCTTATGAATTCATTTTCCTCCAATTGGAGAAAATTTTTTTCCTTATCAAGAGAAGGGAAAACATTTTCCAAAACTCATTCTCAACTTTCCCACCCTATTTCCCACCCTCACCAACCCACCCCCACCCCTACACACACCCACCCACCCCACCCCACACCCTACCCACCCCACCCCCCTCTCCAAAAAGGCTTTTTTTTTTTTTAATTTTTTCTCAAATTTTAGTTTTTTTTCCATTCACCTATCCACCCTGCTACCCCTGCAAAAATTATATATTTTTTTACTTTTTCTTTTTGTAATTTCAAATTTTTATTTTTTCGTTTTACTGCACCACCCACTCCGCCAACTCCCCCCCTCCCAAAAAAAGTTTTTTTTTCTTTTTTTTTTGTAATTTTTTTTTCATTTTTCGCACCACCCACCCCACCCCACTTACCCCCTCCCCTGCCCCCAACCCCCTCCCCCCCGGGAATTTTATTTTTTTTTTAATATTTTCAGTTTTACTTTTTTCATCTTTCGGTTTGCAGGTTCGAAATTATACAAGTCCAAAGTTATGAGATCGGAGGTTTATGTGTTTGGAAGTTACGGGTTTAGAAATTATAACGTTTACGGGTTCGAAAATTCGCGGTTTCGAAAGTTTAGCGGTTTGGAAGTTTGTGAAATTTGTGGATTCGAAAGGTTGTTGGTTCGAAAGTTCATGACTTCATATTTATTATATCTAAATTATTTATGAATACTCTTGAGAAATTATTTTCCTTAATTTGCGTATCACACACGGGAAAATGAATAAGATTATCTAAATCATATGTTTTACAATTGTTTTCCGCATAGAATTCGACTACCGCATTGTTTCTTCGAAATAGGATTGGTCTCGTCTCGGCGGCAATACAGGAATGCTAAAGCAACTCAAATGTTATTGGGAATAGGAACTTCACGTGAAATGTATCTAATCATTATGATAAGAGGGAATTCATTTCTTAATGGACAAAATAAGTGATTTTTTGGATGTTTTCACACAAATTAAGAAATCCACCTTTTAACATTAATTAGCAATGGAATTGACCATATTAACCTTTACTTTCTCACATAAACACTCCTAACACATATTCCAACACCATTTACTCCAAGGACAATATAGGAAAAAAATAATTAATTCATTCTTGAAATCTGGAAAAATCACTTATTTTGGACCACAAGAAAAAGACCAAAAAATCACTTATTTTGAACCGGAGGGAGTATTAAAATGATAGTTTGCATGGTTGTCTTTTCCTTGTTCAATGGTAAATGGTTATTATATTGTTCAAGTAATTGATTGGCTATACATGTAACAAATTGCATGGGTGATACATTGTATTCTAATTCTGCATCCGACAAATTTGATAGGCAGGCAATAATTCATGCTTCGTTTTCGATTACGACATGTCTATACTTCAACGAGTCTCGAAGTAGGGGACATTTGTAGGCATATAAATTTTATCGTAATAAAATTCGTAAAATAATATGGATTATATTTTAATATATTAATTCAAATAAATATTATGGGCTAATATAATTAGATTAATTATATAAATCAAATATATATAGATTAAATAAATAAGTCTTAATCCATTGGGCTAGCCCATTTATTGGGCTAAAGTGATTAATCCACTTCATTAAGCCCAAGATGTCGTCTTCCTAGAGGCCCAGTTTGGTGTCATGTGTCATATGACGTGGCACGCCAAGTCAAGTGGAAGAGCCAATAGGATCATGCCACGTGTCAAAATGACAAGGCATGCCAAGTCACATTAAAAGCTAATGAAATCGCCACGTGTGCAAGTGACATGTTCTAGCCAATCAAATGCGGCCTTGTCACACTTCGATTTGATTGGTCGGAAAGAGTTTGTTCTTATCATAGCTCTTCCCTCCCACAACTATAAATAGATGTCTTCATAACCCAGAAAAGACACCAGAAGTTATAACAAGAAGCAATAAAGAGCTCGTGGATCAAATGCTGTAAATTCCTCCACAAGTTTCAAGCTCCAAGTCCATGTTCAAGAAATCAAGTTCAAGGTCAAGAACAAAGAACAAATCAAGATCAAGCTCAAAAGCCCTAAAATTTATTTACTATTGGAAAGAAGAATCAGAGGATTCATAGAGACTGTAACACTCAAATATTTGAAATAAAATACTATGATTGTTGCAATATTTTTTGGCCTGATTTTATTTTCTCGATACAAATTTATTGCCTACAAATTCCAGCACGCCCAGTGGGACAATCTCTACCTCTCATCTCAACTTTTCAATCACCAAAGTTCAAGAATATTGAAATGACTTCAAAGAAAAAGAACTCCAGTTCAACTTCCACCAAGGCTGCTAATTCCATGTTCTATGCTGATGTGGAAAGCATCCTCGATATTACCTTTGGAAGCTTTGGACCAGTTACGAGGAGCAAAGAAAGCTCGTTAGGACAACAAGCACCCCAAGTGTCGTCCACATCAACCCCTGTTTTCGGATCTTCATCCTCAAAAGGAGCAAGATCTTCCACAAACGCACCTGAAGGAGGAAGCGATGTTGCTGAAAAGATCAAGAAAATTCTTGCTCTACCTGACCTCTCCGGATCCAAGCACTCTGCTGTGAAGGAAGATGATGATACTTCAAGTGATGGATCCTCCCCACTTACACCACATAGCGTGAGCCAATCAAGGATCAATCTGTTTGAAATCCATGCTACTCTCCATCGTCCACGACAATCATGCAAGCCATGGTGACAAACACTTCATCTGTGGAGGAGCAATTGGCAAACATGACAGAAGCAATCGCTGGCTTGGACCAAGTGCATACATAATCAAGATTCTAGAATCGACAAGCTAACAGATAGGGTGGGAATCTTGATGGAAGAAGAATCTACCCACGCACCTGGCAAACTCCTAGAAGTTCCAGAGAATGATTCTCTCCAAAGACAAGTAGCATCCGCTAAGGCTATCCCTGTCTCATCTGAAGTGATGATTCCAATCGATCAACTGAAGGAGTTCATTGAAGGAACCATTAAGAACAAGTATGAAGTTGCTGCCAAGTCCTCCCTTACATATGCAAAACCGTACACTGCAAGGGTCGATATGTTGAAGATGCCTACTGGTTATCAACCTCCAACGTTTCAACAGTTTGATGGAAAAGGTAATCCAAAGCAACATGTGGCGCACTTCGTTGAGACGTGCAACAATGCTGGGGCTTATGGAGATTACCTCGTCAAGCATTTTGTTCGCTCGCTAAAATGAAACGCTTTTGACTGGTACACAGACCTCGAGGCTGGATCTATTGATAGCTGGGATCAACTAGAGCAAGAGTTCCTCAATCGCTTTTATAGCACGAGACGTACTGTGAGTATGATAGAACTTACAAATACTCGTCAACGAAAGGGTGAACCAGTTATCGACTTTATCAATCGTTGGAGGAATGCAAGCCTCAACTGCAAAGAGAGGCTTACTGAATCTTCTGGCATAGAGATGTGCATCCAAGATGCATTGGGGACTCCGATACATCTTGCAAGTTATCAAGCCTAGCACATTTGAAGAACATGCGACTCGTGTCGATGACATGGAGTTAAGCATGGCCTCCGCCGGAAACGAAAGGCTGCCTATCTATGAGCCTCACAAAGGGAGCAACAAGCAAGAAGTCAGGAAATGGAGCAAGTTCTTACCCTGATCTGAAAACAAAGAAGCTATGAATGTCAACACATCACCTGTGAAGTTATCAATGAAGGTGTGCAAAAAGCAGAGTACGAAATCCACTTCTTTTCAAGATAAACCAAGTGGGAATTTGACTCTAAAAGAAATGCAGGAGAAGGAGTTCCCATTTCTGGATTCTGATGTGCCAGTAATTTTGGAAGAACTCCTCGAGTTAAATTTCATTGAGCTTCCGAAGACGAAGCGGCCAAATGAAGCTGGTAAAATGAATGACCCAAATTACTACAAATACCATCGACTTGTGAGCCATCCTCTAGAGAAGTGCTTTGTCTTCAAGGACAAAGTTATGGACTTGGCTCGTGAAAAGAAGATCGTGTTTGAAGATGAGAAAGCAAGCACAAACCAAGTCTCTATCATGTTTGGCTCATTCAGTCCGGATGAATTATGTGGTTTTAAAGAAAGTAAAGATGAAGGATTACTGGAGAACAACAAAGTTGAAGTCGATCAACTTGATGATGATGAAGGTTGGATGTTGGTGACTCGTCGTAGGCGCCATAAAAGGAGCCCGCGAAAAGAATCGATAGAACAACCAACAAGGAAAATGATGTTAAAAAGACCTATGAAACAGAATCCAGTTAGGCATTTGGGGAAAGCAAAATTGGAGGTGCACCGCCCTCACAAGCCACGACATCCAGTGACCATGGAGGATTACTTGCCATGTTGGTTTCACATGAAGATTTCCCTTGATGGTATTGAGGCCTCATGTTGCAATGCTGATAAAGGGGAAGAAAAGAGTGATGACCTACCGTTGTCACCATCTTCAGAAAAGCTCATTGAGTCTATTCCTCAAGAAGTTAACGCGTGCGAGGAAAAAGTTATGTTCACAAATGACGACCTACTACTAGGTGACACTCTTCATAACCGCCCGTTGTACCTGGTTGGCTATATGCGTGATGAAAGGGTAAATCGAATTTTGGTTGATGGAGGATCCTTAGTGAACATCTTGCCAATTCGCACTGTGAAAGAACTTGGTATTCCATGAACGAACTCTCGGAAAGTCGTGTGATGATCCAATGATTCAACCAAGGGGGCAAAGAGCCATAGGTGTTATTAGGTTGGGAATCACCATTGAAGATATACAATCAAGTGCATGGCTGCATGTGATCGATGCAAAGACTTCATACAACGTCTTACTTGGAAGGCCTTGGATACATGAGAATAAAGTGGTTCCATCTACCATCAATGTTTGAAATACTACGAAGGTGAAGTCGAGAAGAAGATAATTGCTGATGACGAGCCATTCACCGAGGCTGAGTCAACTTCGCTGATGCAAAGTTCTACTTGAAGAACCGCATTATGAAGGAGCTAAAAGCTGATGATGTCATGAAAAGCAAGAATGACGAGCCCACAACTAAAAGGGTTGAGGTGACTGTTGGTAGAGCCAAAGCTGTTACTAAGGAGGTACAACCTAACTTAAATAAATCTTATAGAGGGGATATTGCGCCTTATGGCAAGAAAGTAACTCATGCGCTCCAATATGTCCATAAAAGGAAGAAAGATGAAGACGAATCATCTAATCTCCAAACTAACATTCTAAAGGAGTTAACTCTTCCGGTAAAAAAAATTGAGACAGTAAAGTCATCCTCAAAGCCACTTGCAAGGTTTGTGCCCACAATCATTTGCAGAATGTGGCACTCCCTACAATTGCAATGAGCGTCAAAGTTAGGGAAGCTCCCATCAGAAGTTGCGACGAGGAAACCATGTGAAGGTTTGGGATACAAGCAACCGTCACCAGTGCGCATCTCCATATGAAGGGCGAGCAATAATTATATCACTATAGAAGATGAATCTGCAGCTTCTAAAAAGCCTTCTGTCTTTGATCAACTTGGAAAATCAACTGTGAGGACTTCCGTGTTTGAGAGATTGGTTCCATTAAAGAAAAGGAATAAGTTTCAGAGAAATTATCGAAATACAAGGACACCTGCTTCACCCAAAATTCGGAAGATCTCTAAGAATTTCCAAAGTCTGGTTCCTTCTAGAATGAGGCAACAAACAAAAGTCATGGTTTCGTGTGATGAGGTTCTAAAGGTGAAGCCATACACTGTGGTCTACACTAAAGAACGTGACGAAGACGAAGAAAGTGTTGATTTTTTGTATCATGTTACTGCACAAGGCGAGCACGATGTTTCATCTCTAATGGAGGATGACGAGAAATAGGACGATATTTCACTATGTTATCACATATCCTTCAACGACGGGGACCCTCAAGAAGATGAAGATGCGAAAGATGCTCCACTTGAACTTGAAGAGGAGTGAAGGCAATGGTTGACGCCTTAAAAGAAGTTAACCTTGGCACTGATGAAGAACCAAAACCCACCTACCTAAGTGCTTTACTAGAAGTTCATGAAGAAAGCACTTATATTGAGTTACTCAAGGAGTTTAGGAATGTCTTTGCTTGGAGTTACAAAGAAATGCCTGGCTTGGACCCTAAAGTAGCAATCCATCACCTTGCAGTCAAGAATGGCGCTCGTCCTGTTAAGCAAGCTCAATGGCGCTTTAGGCCGGACTTGGTTCCCCTGATTGAAACCGAAGTTAACAAACTCATTGAAGGCTGGATTTATTCGGGAAGTTAAATACCCAACATGGGTTTCAAGTATTTTCTCTTTAAGGAAGAAGAATGGCCAGATTCGAGCATGCGTTGAATTCAGGGATCTCAACAATGCATGTCCCAAAGATGAATTCCTGCTTCCATTTCCAGAGCTGATGATCGATGTACTACTAGTTACGAGGCAATGTATCTCATGGACGGTTCGTTGGGCTATAACCAAATTTGCATGGCACCAAAAGATGAATAGCTTACTGCATTCCGCACCCCCAAGGGTATTTATTGCTACAAGGTAATTCCCTTTGGCTTGAAGAATGCTGGTGCTACTTACCAAAGGCCTATGCAGAATATTTTTGACGATCTTCTCCACAAGAATGTCGAATGCTATGTTGACGACTTGGTGGTAAAATCAATAGAGGAGGGTGACCACTTGAAAGACTTGAGAATGGTATTTGAGTTGCTCCGGAGGTACCCACTTAGGATGAATCCATTGAAATGTGCCTTTGCAGTTACTTCTGGAAAGTTCCTTAGTTTCATCGTCCGACATTGAGAGATCGAAATTGATCAAGCCAAAGTGGATGCCACTTTGAAAATGCCCGAGCCTCGGGATATTCATGAATTGAAAAGTCTGCAAGGAAAGCTAGCATACCTTAGAAGATTCATCTCAAACCTAGCTGGGAGGTGCCAACCATTTAGTCGTCTCATGAAGAAAGGCGTTCCTTTCAAGTGGGACAAAGCTTGTAGCAATGCCTTTGAAAGTATCAAAACCTACTTGATGAAGCCTCCAGTTTTAGCAGCTCTTATACCTGGAAAGCCATTGATACTATACATTGCGGCGCAAGAAAGGTCTGTTGGATCACTGTTGGACCAAGAAAATAGTGAGGGAAAGAAAACTCTCTTTACTACTTGAGTAGGATGATGACACCAAACGAGCTGGATTATTCGCCAATTGAAAAGTTGTGTTTGGCGCTAGTCTTCTCAATTCAAAAGTTGAAGTACTACTTTCAAGCTCATGTTGTCCGTTTTGTTTCTAAAGCAAATCCCATCAAGTTCATGATGTCAAAACCTGTTCTTAGTGATCGACTAGCGAGATGGTACCTCCATTTCAACAATTCGAGATTTTGTCCATCCTTTAAAAGGCTGCAAAAGGACAAGAATTAGTAGACTTCTTGGCAGATCATCCGATACCCGATGACTGAGAGCTAACTGACGAACTACCTGATGAGGACGCAATGGTCGTTGAAGTTCAACATCCATGGAAGATGTACTTTGATGGTGCTGCGCATCGTGGAGGAGCTGGTGCTGGCATAGTATTTGTCACTTCCCAAGGTGAACTCTTGCCTACTCCTTCACCTTGACACAACTCTGTTCCAACAATGTTGCTGAGTATGAGGCATTAATACTTGGGCTTGAAATGGATGTTAATATGAAGCAATTGCAATTGCAAGTCTTTGGTGACTCCCAGTTAGTGGTCAATCATCTTTAGGTAGTTACGAAGTCAAGAAGCCTGAACTACGCCCATATCATGATTACACTAAAAAATTAATGGGGTAGCTCGCTGATGTGACTATACAGCATGTGCCAAGGAAAGAAAATAAGAAGGCTGATGCTTTAGCTGCCCTAGCTTCATCGTTAACCCTGCCTGATCAAGTGCAAGTTACTGTCTGCCAAAAATGGGTAGTACCGGCGCCAAATGAGGCTGAAGGTGAAGAAAATGAACTCAAGCATCTTGTCGCTGTTTCTGAAGTTGAGAAAGAAGAATGGTGACAACCCATTATTGACTACTTATGCTATGGGATACTTCCAAAAAATCCGAGGAGAAGGACTGAAATCCGTGATTGTGCACCTCGCTTCCTTTACTACAAAGATACTCTATGTCGATGCCCCCTTTTTCTTGCGAAATCGGGTTTATGACATTTGGGAGGACAACTCGTTTCCTTTTGGGAATTGGGTTTGAATTGAAGAGTCGCCACCTAATGATTAAGTGCATTAGGAAACTAAGAAGAACTTTGATTTAGAAAACGAGAGAATGGGTAAGGGCTTGAAATTATCTCGAGGGGAAGGTGTTAGGCACCCCTCGAGATCCACTAGTGTGGTTCCCGGCCATGCTATAATTGTGACTTTAAGTGCAAACAACAAGTAGCCAAGCAAGAATTATAAATACGAGGAGGTTTTCACATAATGGCTGCAAGCAATTGAAAGAAGTTAAAGAAGTTGGAGTTTGGGAAGAAACCATTTTTTTTTTTAAATTCTGAAAATAAACAAGTAAAGAAAATGGGGTTTTCACATAATTACTGCAAATACTTGAAGTAAAAAAAAGGTTAAAGAAACTGAAGTTTGAGAAAAAAAGCAGTTTTTAAAAATAAACAAGTAAAGGGAGGGGGGTCCTAGGTTTATAAATAATATGGATCACCCCACACAACACCCGGTAACCGTTTATACACGTTGTGTTATCGCATGGTCATCATATCCATATCTACCCTTTCCCACCCTGTTAAGGTATTAAACGCGGAATGGTCTCGTTTTCATATTGCATGCTACTATCCGCCCCAATCCTATCAGCCCCGGAGGTATTTGGAACTACTAATCCTAAAGGGAAGGGATGTGAGGTTTTATAGTTTCAAAGGACAAAATTCTAAGGCGACAATCAAAACACATACATAACAAATATGGGGGAGAAGCACATAACAGATAGAAAGGCTCAAACAAACCTCCTAAAAAAACAAAGAGAATCATATAGTTTAACATGTCTTTACACGTACTGATCAGGGTCTGTTTAAACTTAAAAGTTGTGGCGGACTGATCTATTACATATTTCAGATAAGAAGCCCAAATCAGGCCTGCCTGCTGGTTGTAGTTAATAAAAATCTGATTCAATTTATAAGTTATCCTATGGCTTGCCTAAGTGTTAGACGAAAACCTATAGGCATGATATCTATCAGTTTTAGAAAAGAGGTACGCTGATTTAGGAAGAGAAGTTGTCAATTACAGGAGTATAAATTCTGCGGACGTTATTGTTACTACTGATTTTAGACTTATAAGCGAATGGACGATTTAGATTTAGTTGATAGTTCCTATAGGCATGCTTTCTAGGTGCTATTGATTTTAAAATATTTTTTTTACAATCGAAACAAGATAGCAGAAGTCCTATAGGCATGGTATCTAAATGCTGTTAGTCATTTTAAACCTATAAACAGGTTTTCCTAGTGACAGATGATGATGCAAAATTCAGGAAGTCCTATAAGCATGTTAGTTATATGATATGCAGCATTTGGAGATGACTTATAGACATGTTCTCTACGTAATGTAGAAGTGTAGAAACCTATAGACATAATATCTATATGAGATACAGAATCCTATAAACATGGTTTCTATATGAAATGCATAACCTATAGACATGGTATCTATATGAAATATACAAATGAAAGCTGAAAGCAGGATATGAGTGCAGGAGCATAATAATTCCCTATGAACATGATATCTACCCCTTTTGCATGCATGATTGTCCCTCCCCTTTCACTAACAGCCCCAATAGTTATTACAAGTTATACAGCCCAGAATGAATAAGAAAAGGTAAAATTACATCAGAGAAACTAAAATTTTACAACCAAGGAGAGCCTGATTCAGGTTTCCTGCCTGAAGCATGAAGTAAACCAACTCCCAAGATCAAAATCAAAAGCCTTTCTCGTTTGGGGTGTGTCAGAGTTCCCTAAGAGCCTCATGGACCCCGGGCAGTGCTCACACCCAAATACATTACAAGATTGAGTCATAGTGCAGTGTGGAAGAGCCAGCCCTCAAGTGTCCAAGTTCAGAGGGAGCTCAAGGTCCCAAGGCAAGGCTCACATGAGGGGGGCAGAACTTAGAAACTAGGAATGAGTGTAAGTGCAGAGAAAGGGATTCTGGGGAAAAGCAAAGATAGGCTGGTGGTCATACCTAGCAATGGGAAGTGCTGGCATACCCCAACCAGCCTGTTAGCCACATTGTTTGGGAGTTAGGATCCCCTAAGGGATCAAGTCCAGACATGAGCAACAATTTGGATGTTGCCACGTTCTGAACTTCAAATCAAACACATAGAAGGGGACAGGGGTGCAGGGATTCACAGTAGAAACATATGCAAAGAAAACAGCATACATATTTAACACTAAGCAAGGACAGCAAAGTAGACAGGATTGTAGAAGCTGTAAAATAAATACATTGGGATGGGGCTGAAAACTAAATTAGAACATACCAATTTTAGGGAAACAAGAAAGAAAGCAGTAGTCTTGTAAAGCCAAATTACAAGCAAATAGTCAGAAGATTTTAGAAGAGAGCTACGAGATTATATGTGTAAAAGTGTTGAATTGAGAGTTATGTAATTGAAAGTGTCTGAAAAGTGTCCAATTCAAGGTGTTGGTGAGAAAGGAGTCGTGCCCTTTTTATAGTGTAGAAGGCAAGCATAGTAAGGTAGGAGAATGATTTGAAAATCAATTACAAAAGTTTCCCTTTAATTAAGTGACTCTGATTTCAAACGGGTAAAAATAATTAAGGAAAGAGATTGATCAAAACCTTTTCCAAAGCAGTACAAGAAGGGTAAATACACAGAGATTTATTTAAGGAAAAAGTCTGGTACCACACGGTTTGTGCAAATAATGAAAGGAAATCAATTAACAGCCAGTAAATCACAAGGTCTGAATTTGGCATGGATGAATCCAGTCAGAAAAGGTTAAGAAAGGTTTTACTTAAGGAAAATCAGTAACAATCAATCAAACCTAAAAAAGAGATTCTGAATCAATCATAAGTTGGAAAACCTTTTCGGAAGAAAGAATTCATCACACATATAAAAACACACAGCCATGCTTAAGCACGAAGAACTACCATGCTAATCAGTAGAAGAGTCTAGCATAGAAAAAGTTCAGAGTCGTAAACAAAGAAGTTCAAAATTAGCTCATATACTCAGAATGAGTCTAAAAGAGTCAAGGGTTCCAAACTAGAACCCCAGTTCAATCACCTGACCAAACCTTGTCAAAAACCCCCAAATTCTAGGGTTTCCACTTCGAATCAGATACAGAGACGAGGAGGCAAGTAATTGAAACAGGCTCAGAGATCTCTTTCAGAGACTCATGAGAAAACAAACAGATACAATAGCAAGTTCGAAGTAAACAGAGTGAAGAAACTGATTTGAAGCATAGTGAGAGTAGAAGGAACATGTTTAAGAAAACCTGGGACTTAAACAAGTTCACAAGAGAAAAGAGATAGTATAACACTTAAGAAAACAGTAGAAGAAACATGTTTAAAGGGAACTCAAACAAGGTCCAGCAGAAGGCAAACAAAACTTAGGAACTCAGTATGAAATACATACAGTAGGAAAGCACAAAATACCGGAAAAATATAGCAAAGAACGTATAGGAAAACACAGCAAGAAAAACATGCGAGCATGGTCTAGGAACATAGTAGAAAAACAAAGCACAGAAGAATCGTGTAGGGTAGAAAGAAAGCATAAGAAAACAGTAGAAGCACATGCGTGGTAATAGGACATAACATATGAGCACGGTGGAGACAAATACACACAGAGAAAGGAAAAGAAAAGTCGGAGAAACACTTTAAACTTTTTCAGAAACCCTAAATCGGAAAGAAGTAATTTTGAAAGAAAAATTGGGGAAAATGTTTAAAAACTCAAGTAGAGCACAGATATAGAACAAATTTAAGAAAACAAATCAGAGAAAACCTCGAATAGCTAGGGTTTCGGAGGAACCCTAGAATGAGAAAGGCTTGGAAAAGGTCCGATCTGAGTCGGATAAGTCAGACATAGGCTCATAAGGCTTGGATACGCCGGAGCAAGGCCGGAGAGGCCATAAAACCTTGAATCGGAGAAGATCTGAACGGACACCATTAAGGTCAGACCTCGAAACTTCGAACACCAAGCGTTCAAGAGCAGAGGGAGATGAGTGTAGGCCATCCATGGCCTGAGGGGCCATGAATTCCGGTGAGTTTGAGGTTAAAAATGGTAGAAGACGATTAAGGTTTCAGGAACCTTCGAGAGAGTTTGAGAGAGGAGAGTGTTTGGAGGCGGCTGAGAGAAGAGAATGAGGGGATTAGGGTAGTCGTTTAGGTTTAATTATGGAAGGGTGGATAGGAGCCGTTGATCTCAGAGATCAACGGCACGGATCAAAAGGGCTTGGGTTAAATGGGATTGGGCTGGTTTGAAATTGGGTTCGAAATTGGGTCAATTAGGGGAGCCAATTTTGGCTATAATTGAAATAAAAATGAGTCAGGTTTTAAATAGCCAGCTTTTCCCTTTCTATTTTATAAAAATAGTAAAAAATAATTTTGAAAATAAATTAAAGGTACTGAGTCAACTAATAATATTTAAATATTAATTTAAAAATACTGGAATTAATTTTGTTATTGTAAAATGCTATTAATCCTTAAAGTAGGCTAAAATTGCAATTATATGCAATTTAGCTTTAAAATACCAAATAAATTTGTAAAAATGTATAAAAATTACCCTAGGTATATTTTGGTATAACTGTGAGAATAAAATAAGCTAGTCACCAAAAATGATAAATTTGGGAATAGTTATTGGTTTTGTACTGCTAAAAATAGGCAATAAATTGATTAAAAATCCTTTAAAAATTAGGAAAATACTAAAACCCTTGGGCATACTTATATTCTATTTTGAAAGTATTTGCATGTAGAAATACATAGGGAAAAATTGGGTATCAAGAGCTGCCCCTCTTTACCCGGGAAGGATGAAAGAGTTTTCGTGTAAAGATATGATGGCCAATTTTGACCGAACGAAATGGTTCGATGAATTTGACCGTGCTCTGGTTTCTGAGCTGCCTGCATATCCCTGGTCTTACAGGAATCAGGCCATATGTAGTTCAGGATCTGTCGGCGGAGTATGCCGATGGAGATCTTTCAAGAACGGACGCGATATTTAGATTGGGATGGGTGGTTAGAGTCTAATAGGGCTGCGGGAACCGGAGCGGGATCGCTCCTACCGAGATGGCCGTTGCTCGCCGGTTTACCTGTAGATAAGCAATACACGTATATATTGTGCATAAATTTAAACATGATGTAAGTTCCCGTCGGACCATGAATGCTATCTTTGGATGATTTGGATGACGTCCTCGGACCATGATGTCCTGGGCCATGAAGCATATAATAAAGAATTCGCTGGCTATGAAATGATGCTCTCGGGCTATGAGAATGATGCCTCCGAGTGATGATGCCTTTGAATAATGATATGCAAGAGATAAAAGGAGGGTCCTCAGGCCATGGCATGGCGTTCTCGGGCTATGAAGATGGTGCCTCCGAACAATGACGCCCTTGGACAATTTGGCGATCTTTCAGCCCATGAAATGCAATAGGTGGAGATATTTCAGCCCATGAAAGCGTAATTAAAGTGGCGATCTTTCAGCCGATGCAAGACATAAATAAAGGTGGCGATCTTTCAGCCATGCAAGATGTAGATGAAGGTGGCGATCTTTCAGCCGATGCAAGAAGCAAATGAGGTGGCGATCTTTCAGCCATGCAAGAAGCAAAATAAAGTGGCGATATTTCATCCATGCAAGAAGCAAAATAAAGTGGCGATATTTCAGCCATGCAAGAAGCAAAATAAAGTGGCGATATTTCAGCCATGCAGGTGGAGACAGGGCTTAGTCCCGAAAGGCAGAGTGGTAGCCTTATGCAATGCAGAAAATGCAGATGGAGGTAGAGCTTAACCTCGGAAGGCAGAATGGTAGCCTTATGCAATGCAGAAATGAAGATGGAGATAGTGCTTTGTCTCGAAAGGCAGAATAGTAGCCTTATGCAATGCAAAAATGCAGATGGAGACAGTGCTTAGTCTCGGAAGGCAGAATAGTAGCCTTATGCAATGCAGGAAATGCGGATGGAGAGAGAGCTTAGTCTCGGAAGGCAGAATAGTAGCCTTATGCAAGGGATAAAAGGCGAATAATGATAAAAATTCTTAGCTGATGGTTGGTAGCCGATTATGATATTGCGGCTGCTGGGGATATTGTATGCGGATAGCGACCGTGAATAGAAGTGATAATTCCGAGGGTTGTATTCCTGAACGGCATGGGTGTATAATATGTGGTCTTTGCGACTTGGGTGTGTGCATCCAAAGAAAAATCGTGAGTTTTGTAAAGGAGAAAGGTTAGTTCCGTGTACCCGCTGACTTTGCTTGACCGGCTCGGCTCTGATTTGGTGATACTGTGTGTATCCTTGGGGTAGGGTTGCTAAACAGAGCACTTTTGGTGATAGACATGCATGATTTAGCAAAATATAGCATAAATACATAGTTAAGAATAGTTTTCTTTAGATGAACCAACGACTGAGGTGTGGTCCACGACA
The DNA here is from genome assembly GCF_001879085.1 of Nicotiana attenuata. Taxonomy (NCBI): domain Eukaryota; kingdom Viridiplantae; phylum Streptophyta; class Magnoliopsida; order Solanales; family Solanaceae; genus Nicotiana; species Nicotiana attenuata. The sequence goes on from NW_017675002.1 coordinate 44,306, forward strand.
TTGCAACTTCTCTTGTTACGGAATTTTTGAGGGTCCCCCTCAAAATTCTGCCCCAGTTTGCCGGGCTCCTGCTTCTGACGGCTACTTGCGATGATCGGCTGAAATTACTTCGGAATTTTGAGGGTCCTCCTCAAAATTCTGCCCCAGTTTCCAATTGCGGGGGGAAAGGAAAATTTATTGAATTGTGACCGAACCCATAAGGCTGCCTACGTATCCCCTCTTAAACGGGAATCAGGTCAGACGTAGTTCAAATTACATAAGGAAATCATAAATGGTTACACATAGTATCGTTTGACTGCATCTGAATTGATTGGTTTTGGCCAAACTTCCCCGTCCATTTCTGCAAGTATAAGGGCTCCTCCTGTCAGAACCCGATGAACCATGTATGGACCCTGTCAGTTAGGAGAGAACTTCCCTTTGGCTTCATCTTGATGTGGAAAAATCTTCTTTAACACCAGTTGCCCCAGTGTAAACCGTCTTGGTTTGACTCTCTTGTTGAAAGCTCTGGACATTCTGTTCTGATAAAGCTGACCGTGGCAAACTACATTCATTCTTTTTCCATCTATAAGATCCAACTGCTCGTAACGGCTCTTCACCCACTCTGCATCGTCGAGTTCTGCTTCCTGCATGATCCTTAAGGAAGGAATTTCTACCTCGGCGGGAATGACCGCTTCTGTACCGTAAACCAGCATGTAGGGGGTTGCCCCAGTTGATGTGCGGACTGTGGTGCGGTACCCCAATAAAGCAAATGATAACTTCTCATGCCATTGTTTATGCCTTTCTATCATCTTCCTTAGTATCTTCTTGATATTCTTATTGGCGGCTTCTACGGCTCCATTCATTTGAGGCCAGTAAGCTATGGAGTTCTTGTGTTTGATCTTGAAGGTTTTGCACATAGCCTTCATCAAGTCGCTGCTGAGGTTGGAACCATTGTCAGTAATGATTGATTCTGGAATCCCGAATCGACAAACGATACGGTCACGGACGAAGTCTGCCACGACTTTCTTAGTCACTGCTCTGTAAGATGCTGCTTCAACCCATTTGGTGAAATAGTCAATTGCTACTAGGATGAACCTGTGCCCGTTGGAAGCGGCTGGCTCGATTGGTCTAATACATCCATTCCCCAGGCGGCAAAAGGCCATGGTGAACATGTTACATTAAGCTCATTTGGTGGCACCCTTATCATGTCTGCATGTATCTGACAGCGGTGGCATTTTCGGACATACTGGGTGCAGTCTGTCTCCATAGTCATCCAAAAATAACCTGCCCGGAGTATCTTCTTGGCTAAGGCGAAACCGTTCATATGTGGTCCGCAGGTCCCAGCATGGATTTCATCTAGTAGCCTGGATGCTTCTTTTGCGTCGACACACCTTAGTAATCCCAAATCCAGAGTCCTCCTATACAGGATTCCTCCGCTGTGAAAGAAGTTGTTAG
>NW_017675002.1:51011-72714 GCF_001879085.1 Nicotiana attenuata
ACAGTTGAGCGACCGTGCTAGAACCACGGAACCCGGGAATGCCTAACACCTTCTCCCGGGTTAACAGAATTCCTTACTCGGATTTCTGGTTCGCGGACTGTTAACAGAGTCAACCTTTTCCTCGATTCGGGATTCAAACCGGTGACTTGGGACACCATAAATCTCCCAAGTGGCGACTCTGATTCTTAATAAAATGAATCCCGTTTCGATTGTCCTTTAATTGGAAAAACTCCCTTTATTATACCCTTCACGGGGTGTAGTAGCAAAAAAGGAGGTGTGACAAGCAACAGCAGTAGAACAGCAGAAAGCCACCCCAGGTTCAGGAGAAGGAATTATCAGAGTTGCGAACCCATGAAACAGTGATCCAATATACCAAATAACTTCCAAACGAAACAGTGATCACCAGACTAAATAACTTCAAAACTGACTATTACACCCAACTCAAACCACTTCCAATCTCCAAATGAATTGCAGATAATTTCAAAAATGAGAGAAACTTCCAGAAATCCAATAAGGAAATAAAAGAACTCGATGAAACATTGAACTTCAGTTTTTTTTTTGAATTTTCAGCTCTTCCAACCTTTTCCTTTTTTATTTCTCTAATTTTCAGAAGGTTAGCAGCTCTAAAATCTATTGGGGTCTGCCTTCTAAGGCAAGAAAGAGTGACTTTATAGGCAAGCCAATAGCGCAAACTTCAGACTTTATTTTTTACCCTTTTTCCCTTTTGAATTTTCTTTTTTTTTTTAATTTCACCCTAAGTTAAGCTTCTAATTCTGCAAATACCCCTTTTCCTCCCCCAGATAATATCTAAAATTCCCTCATCTCTCCTCACATGTCACCCCAGCCTTATCCTCTAGAAGCATCTAAATTTATTACTAAGAGATTCCCCTACCCCAATTTCCTAAATTACCCCTTTCAGTTACTGATATTTACCCTCCCAAACCCTTATGCTTACCCTGAACCACAACCTAGGTTTGGGCTACCTAACCCATATTCACTGGACCTAAACTAGACCAAACAAAATCCAAAACATCTATCAAATTCAATTCATCAATCAACAATCAAACCAGAGGTAATCCAAACATAAGCGATTTTAACAATCCACCCTAAGTTTACATCCTTAGCCAAATGAACCCCACGAACCCAAACAAATTGAACTAATCTAAATGAACAAAAAGAAAGGAACGGGAATGAAACAACAAGAATGAAAACGACCAAAGCAGAATTAAAAGAAAAGAGAAAGGGGGTACCATTTGGACCAGAACTGAATAGACGAATTGAAGCGAATACCGAGCGAGGCAAACAATCGGTGAATTATGGACTAATTGGCTGCTAAACTTGGATCCGAAATAAGTGTTACTCGGGTTGTTCTTGTGAGAACGACCCATTTAACACTTGTTCCTAGTCCAAAATTTCTTCAAACTTGAAGGGTGATCGACCCAGACCTTAACGGACCAACGGAAGCAAAAGAGGGCATTGGGGACTCAGATTTTGATTCAAGATTTGAGGAGATGGGGATGGATTCGAGGAGAATCATGCTGATATTCATACAGAAAGGAGTGAGAGGGTCTAGGGGTGTTGATTTGGGAATGATTGGAGCTTTCGTTATCTGTAAAAAATGGTGGATTAGGGTTGTTTCTGAGGGGTGGAAACGAGGAAGATGAAGGAGATGAGTTCGTTTGATCTCAGGCTAATGGGGGAATTTCGAACATTATTAAGTGAATTGGGGGAACTGATATCAGCCCTTGGATCAAATTTGAATGGAAGGCCAGGATCTCTTTTTAACTTTTAAACTCGAAACGACGTAGTATGGCCTCAGTACTACGTCGTTTTAGTTGTCCTACAACCTGATGTTGGACCGGGTACGATGGGATAAAGCTGGGCTGGGTCTGTTTGGTTTTGGATGGGATCCGCGGGCTGGGGTGTGATTTGGGATTGGCCCAAAACTGATTCACTGTTTTTTTTAAAAAAAAATTCATTTTCCATTCATTTTCTTTTATTTTTTTTCAAAATTAAACTAAAAACCCTAAATTAATTCTAAAAATTAAATTAAACTACCCAACTATGATAATCAACACCATTAATTGAATACCAAAAAGAAAACTAATCAAAATTTCAAGCAAAAATTAAGCAAATCAAACAAATCAATTTTTTTTTTATTTTTGTATTTTGTAAAACCCTAATTACTAATTAATCCAATATATCTAAAATTAAATCCTAAATGCAAATGCAATACGTATTTTTGTATTTTCATGAATTATATAAATTAAAAATGCACACAAAAATGCAAACAATTAACACAAAAATGCCACAAAAATCCACAAAATTATAAACACTGCAAGAAACTATTTTGTTTTGAATTTATGGGAGTAATTCATGTAAGGCACAAATCACGTGCTCACAGCTGCCCCTCTTTGCTCGGAAACACGAAGAGTTTTCGTGCAAAGATAAGTGAGCAAATACGAGCTATTTTTTCCCGTTTGAATACTCCGTGTGAAGCATTTTGAAATGTTTGACCACACCCTGCTTCTGAGGTTGCCTACATATCCTTGGCTAAAAAGGAATCAGGTCAGTGTAGTTCGGGAAGGTCTGGTAGCTGGGACTACCAGGAGCTGTGATTTTATTGTTGTTGCTGCTGTTGCTACTGCTTACTGAGCCCTCTTATTACACCGTGTCAAAAATAAAAAGAAACTAGACTAAGCTATGATCTATGAATTACAAAAGATCCTATTTATATCTTCAAACTTGCTCTTGTGTTGCCTTGTATTCTTCCGACGGAATCCTTGTTGTTGCCTTGCATTGTGATCGGAGATGTTTTGCCATTCCTCTGAGTGATGCCTGACTGCTGAAATTTGAAATATATGCCTCTATTCTCCAGGCGGGCTCCTGACTGCTGAAACTTGAAATGTGTGCCTCTGTTCTCCAGGCGGGCTCCTGACTTCAACAAAATGGACAAAACAAAGAAAATCTCTTGCCCCAGTTTGGTGACTGGGCATCATATTACCAGATATTAATAAGAATTTGAAAACTAAAACTTGAATTGTAATACCTCTGTTCTCCAGGCAGGCTCCTGACTGCTGAAACTTGAAATGTATGCCTCTGTTCTCCAGGCGCGATCCTGATTGCTGAAGCTTGAAAAATGTTGCCTTGTTCTCCAGGTGGGCTCCTGATTGCTGAATTTGAAAAGCGTTCCCTTGTTCTCCAGGTGGGCTCCTGACTGCAACAAAACAAACAAAGAAATTTTTTTGCCCCAGTTTGGTGACTGGGTACAGCATGTTATCAAATATTAAAAGCTAAAATTGGAATTGTACTTCCCTTGTTCTCCAGGTGGGCTCCTGACTGCCGAAACTTGAAAAGCATTCCCTTGTTCTCCAGGTGGGCTCCTGACTGCAACAAAATAAACAAGAAAGAAAATTTTCTGCCCCAGTTTGGTAACTGGGTACAGCATGTTAGCAAATATTAAAAATTAAAAGCTAAAATTTGAGTTGCACTTCCCTTGTTCTCCAGGTGGGCTCCTGACTGCTGAAGCTTGAAAAGTATTCCCTTATTCTCCAGGTGGGCTCCTGATTGCTGAACTTGAAAAGTATTCCCTTGTTCTCCAGGTGGGCTCCTGACTACAACAAAATAAACAACAAAGAAAATTTCTGCACCAGTTTGCACTAGGAAGATTTGTGAGTTTGTTTGCAAAATATAGATCACCTAAGCTATTGATGCAATGATGAGAATAAAACTAAGGACTTGATTGGAATGTACGTCTCTTGTGAGTAAAACCAAGGACTTTTGACTAGCAAATTCATCAGACTAGGTCTTCTATCTTAGGAGAAAGATTCATCAGACTAAGATTTTAGATCCTAGGAGAAAGTTCATCAGACTAGGTTTTCTATCTTAGGAGAACAATTCATCAAACTAAGATTGTGATCCTAGGAGAAAATTCATCAGACTAGGTTGTCTATCTTAGGAGAACGTTTCATCAGACTAAGATTTTGATCCTAGGAGAAAGGTCATGAGACTAGGTTTTCAATCTTAGGAGAACGTTTCATCAGACTAAGATTTTGATCCTAGGAGAAAGTTCATCAGACTAGGTTGCCTATCTTAGGAGAAAAATTCATCAGACTAAGATTGTGATCCTAGGAGAAAATTCATCAGACTAGGTCCATTTTCATTATCTTAGGAAAAAATTCATTAGACTAAGATTGTGATCCTAGGAGAAAATTCATTAGACTAGGTCCATTTTCATTATCTTAGGAGAAAATTCATTAGACTAAGATTGTGATCCTAGGAGAAAATTCATTAGACTAGGTCCATTTTCATTATCTTAGGAGAAAATTCATCAGACTAGATTTTCTGTCTTAGGAGAAAAATTCATCAGACTGAGATTTCGATCCTAGGAGAAGATTCATCAGACTAGGTCCATTTTCATTATCTTAGGAGAAAGATCATCGGACTAAGATTTTGATCCTAGGAGAAAGTTTATCAGACTAGGTTTTCTATCTTAGGCGAAAGATTCATCAGACTAAGATTTAGATCCTAGGAGAAAATTCATCAGACTAGGTTTTCTATCTTACGAGAAAAATTCATCAGACTAAGATTTCGATCCTAGGAGAAAAGTCATCAGACTAGGTTGTCTATCTTAGGAGAACAATTCATCAGACTAAGATGTCGATCCTAGGAGAAAGATTCATCAGACTAGGTTTTCTATCTAAGGTGAACAGTTCATCAGACTAAGATTGTGATCCTAGGAGAAAGATTCATCAGACTAGGTTTTCTATCTTAGGAGAACAATTCATCAGACTAAGATGTCGATCCTAGGAGAATGATTCATCAGACTAGGTTTTCTATATTAGGAGAACAATTCATCAGACTAAGATTTAGATCCTAGGAGAAAGATCCATCGGACTAGGTTTTCTATCTTAGGAGAATAATTCATCAGACTAAGATTGTGATCCTAGGAGAAAGATTCATCAGACTAGGACTTTTCATCCTAGGAGGAGAAAATGTGAAAAGCAATGGCAGCATTTTATGCACGCTAACAAGACAGGCAAGGGCGAAGATTTGAGAAACTTCCCTTTTGTCGGCTCTCCTCTTCTTCCTTTTCTTTTCTTTCTTTTTATTTATTTATTGTTGAACCAACTTTCTTGCACTTCTTTGTTCCTGTTTCAAACAAAGAAAACTTGTGAGTTTAAAATGTGGTGGTTAGTTTGTGGCCTTGAACTTTGAGGTCGGCTACTTCTGCATTTGCCAAGATGACTGATTTCCACCCGAAGCCTTGCTTGTTCCCGATATCCTCTACTTGTTGCATTGCATGAACTGGCATTCCCCCAACCCTTATGTCTCATATGAATCCCAAAGCACGTCTATTGCTCCTACTTTGCGTACATGATGTTCTTTCTTGACTTAATCACTGGCCTCGGCCTTGAAGTTGTATTGTTCCTTCACTTGCCTTGATAACCGATTCTCACTTGGAGACCTTGCTAACCACTTTCCTTAACGCAAAAAATACCTCTGATCCGTTCACCAAGCACCCTCCATCTGATATGTACCAAACCTTTCATGTTTAAATGAAAATACCTTTGAGCCATTCACCCCAAACCCTTCATTTGTTGCGTTGTTCATGAATTGACAAATACCAAGCCCTTGCATTTCACAAGGATCCCAAGGCATGTAGATTGTTGCCAACTCAGTGTGCCTGCTGTTTTTCCTAACTTATGACGATTTGATATGCTAGCCAGATCCTGTTTTGTTCAATTGGAAAGCTGGTGGCAGATTTTGAAGTCATTTCTCACTTGTTTTGACCACACAGACTCAGGAGGAGGAAGCAAACAAGACAAAAGGAACATAGTAGAAGGACAATGGAAAGAGATGATTCCTAACAAGAAAACTACAAAGTAGAAGCCTACCGGATGTGGATACCAACTCTAACGACCATGACATGCACCTGCGGCCTATTCTGTCAAGCAAATCTGATGTTCAGCTCTTGTCATACCCTTAAATCGTGAAACTGGGCTTCAATGCTCCGCTTATCCAATTTGAATCACAATCCTTATTCGACTTGTAGTGCCCGAAGGGTTTTCACCATCAAGCCTCTCTCATTCTGTTCTTTCTCTCAACTTACAGTCGCCTCATGGTGCCCGTGAAGGTTTTCACCAATAAGACTCTCTCCTTTTTTATTTCTCTCAGCTCCCGTCGCCTTACGGTGCCCGTGAGGGTTTTCACCAATAAGACTCTCTCATTTTCATTATTTTTTCTGCTTGGACCGGAGTGTTGCCCCTGACATGAATCACCTCCACTTGCTCGACTTGGCATTTCTTGAAGACTGATCGGAAGGTCTTTCTTTGGACGTAATGTGGGCTTTTGGATAGGGTTAGAAAGAAAGGGTATCAAAGGCTCAAAACAATTCAACATGGGTTCAAAATTACAACTTTCGGAATTCGATTTCTCACAATAACCACAACTTTTGTCCCAGTTTCTTTCTGGGGGACTTTTGAATTTTTATTTTGGTGTGACTGAACCTCAGAGAGAGGCTGCCTACGTATCCTTTCGGAATCAAGTCAAACGTAGTTCAGGTCATAGGAATTACTTTGTTGTTGCAATCTTTCCTTTTCTTCTACTTTCTTTTCTTTCTTTTCATTTCTTTTTCTTTCTTTTCTTTTCATTTTTTCTTCTCTTTTTTTTTCTTTTTCTTTCTTCTTTTGGCCCTTTTTTTTTGGAATGTGTTTTCTTGCTTCCTCACTGATTTTCCTTGCTTGAACTTCCGAGTTGTTATTGATTCCGAAAGAGGGGTATGAAAGAAAGGACATGAGGCTCAAAGGGATGACAAAGGATAAAGTGTTTGGATAGCAGAACAAAATGCCTTCGTCATTTCAATCTCAAAAATATGCCAAATACAATAAAGTACAAATAAACCAAGAAATCATACATAGTATCGCTTGACTGCATCAGAGTTGATAGCCATTTCTACACATTTTCCTTCCACATCTGTCAAATATAATGCGCCATTGGACAACACTCTGGTTACAACAAATGGCCCCTGCCAGTTCGGGGCGAACTTTCTTTTTGCCTCAGCCCAATGAGGTAGGATACGCCTCAACACCAATTGCCCTACTTCGAATTTCCGCGGACGCACTTTCTTGTTATATGCTCTTGCCATTCTCTGTTAGTACAACTGACCATGACATACTGCTGCCAATCTCTTTTCATCAACCAAACTTAGTTGTTCCAAGCGGGCTTTAACCCATTCAACATCATCAATTTCCGCCTCAGCGATGATCCGAAGGGACGGGATTTCAACCTCTGCGGGTATTACTGCTTCAGTGCCATACACCAGTGAATAAGGAGTTGCCCCTACTGAAGTACGGACAGTAGTGCGATAGCCTAAAAGGGCAAAAGGTAACTTCTCATGCCATTGCCTGGACCCCTCAACCATTTTCCGAAGTATTTTCTTGATGTTCTTGTTAGCTGCTTCGACTGCTCCATTTGCCTTAGGACGATATGGGGTGGAATTGCGGTGCGTAATCTTAAACTGCTGACATGTCTCTGCCATCAAATGACTGTTGAGATTGGCACCATTGTCTGTGATGATTACCTTCGGGATCCCAAACCGACAGATGATATTCGAATGCACAAAATCGACCACTGCCTTTTTGGTCACAGATTTGAAGGTTTTCGCTTCAACTCACTTTGTGAAATAACCAATAGCTACCAGAATGAATCTGTGCCCATTTGACGCCGCTGGCTCGATCGACCCAATGATATCCATTCCCCAAGCAACGAACGACCATGTTGCCGACATTGTATGCAATTCAGATGGTGGAGAATGAATCAAATCTCCATGCACCTGACATTGATGACACTTGCGTACGAAACTGATGCAATCCCGTTCCATAGTAAGCCAATAATAACCCGCTCGGAGAATCTTCTTTGCCAATACATATCCGCTCAAATGAGGTCCACAAACTCCTGCATGTACCTCGGCCATGATAACTATAGCTTGTTTAGCATCCATGCATCTCAACAATCCAAGATCTGGAGTTCTCTTGTACAACACTCCTCCACTGAAGAAAAATCCGCTTGCCAAGCGTCGAATTGCTCTCTTTTGATCCCCTGTAGCTTGTGCTGGGTACACTCCCATCCGGAGGTATTCTTTGATATCATGGAACCACGGCGCACCATCAAGCTCTTCTTCCACCATATTACAATAGGTATGCTGATCTCGGACCTCAATCTGTAACGGGTCCACATAAGCCTTGTCTGGATGATGCAGCATTGACGCCAAAGTGGCCAAAGCGTCGGCAACCTCATTGTGAATCCTTGGAATATGCCTGAAATCTATTGATTGAAACCGTTGACAAAGTTCATGCAGACACTGCCGATACGGTATGAGCTTCAAATCTCGTGTTTCCCATCCACCCTGAATCTAGTGTACCAGAAGATCCGAGTCACCCATGACCAAGATTTCTTGGACACCCATATCTATAGCCAATCTCAAACCCAAGATACATGCCTCGTATTCAGCCATGTTATTGGTGCAGTAGAAACGAAGTTGAGCAGTGACAGGGTAGTGTTGCCCTGTCTCAGAAATCAGTACTGCTCCTATCCCGACACCCTTGGAGTTGGCAGCCCCGTCAAAGAACAGTTTCCATCCTGGCTTCTCGACTTGTTCTAATTCTTCAACATGCATTATCTCCTCGTCGGGGAAGTATGTTTTCAAAGGTTCATATTCATCATCAACTGGATTCTCGGCCAAATGATCAGCCAGCTCTTGTGCTTTTATTGCAGTCCGGGTCACGTAGACAATATCAAACTCCGTAAGCAAAATTTGCCATTTCGCCAGCCTCCCCGTGGGCATGGGCTTCTGAAAAATGTACTTCAACGGGTCCAAACGAGAGATGAGATAGGTGGTATATGCTGACAAGTAATGTTTCAACTTCTGCGTTACCCAGGTTAAGGCACAACACGTCCTCTCAAGTTGAGTGTACTTCACCTCATATGATGTGAACTTCTTGCTGAGGTAGTAAATCGCCTGCTCTTTCTTTCCTGTGATGCTGCCCCAGTACACAACCAAAAGAATTATCCGAAACGATCAGATAAAGGATCAAGGGTCTTCCCGGCTCCGGCGGGACCAACACGGGTGGACTAGCCAAATACTCTTTAATCTTGTCAAATGCTGCTTGACATTCATTCGTCCATCTGACCGCAGCATCTTTCTTTAGCAACTTAAAAATAGGCTCGCAAGTCGTTGTGAGCTGGGCAATGAACCTGCTGATGTAATTCAACCTGCCAAGCAAACTCATCACCTCTTTCTTGTTCCTTGGCGGTGGTAGCTCCTGAATGACTTTGATCTTAGACGGGTCTAACTCAATACCGCGCCGACTTACCACGAATCCCAACAACTTCCCAGATGGGACTCCAAACGCACACTTTGCTGGATTAAGTTTGAGATTGTACCTGCGGAGTCTCTAGAAGAATTTCCTCAAGTCTTTAACATGGTCACATTGTTTCCTCGACTTTATGATCACGTCGTCTACATAGACCTCAATTTCCCGATGTATCATGTCATGGAACATGGTGGTCATCGCCCTCATATACGTTGCCCCTGCGTTCTTCAACCCAAATGGCATGACCCTATAACAATACGTTCCCCAAGGCGTGATGAATGCTGTCTTTTCCGCATCCTCCTCATCCATCAAAATCTGGTGATAGCCCGCATAACAATCCACGAAGGAACCAATCTCATGTTTGGCACAATTGTCGATCAATATGTGGATGTTCGGTAGTGGGAGGTTGTCTTTCGGACTTGCCTTATTGAGGTCATGGTAATCTACGCACACTCTGGTCTTTCCATCCTTCTTTGGCACGTGCACAATATTGGCTACCCAGGTGGGATACCGCGTGACCCGGATGACCTTTGCCTCAAACTGCTTGGTGACCTCTTCTTTGATTTTCACACTAATGTCTGTTTTAAATTTCCTTAGCTTCTGCTTGACAGGAGGGCATGCGGAGTCAGTGGGCAATTTGTGGACCACCAAATCAGTGCTTAAACCTGGCATGTCGTCATATGACCATGCAAAAACATCTTTATACTCAAAAAGTGCTTTAATTATCTCTTCCCTGAGCTTAGGTTCCAAATAGACACTTATTTTCGTTTCCCGCACAGTCTTCTGATCCCCTAAATTGATTGCCTCCATGTCATTCAGATTAGGTTTGGGTTTTTCTTCAAAGTGGCTTAATTCTTTACTGATTTCCTCAAGAGCTTCCTCATCATCATATTCTATTTCGTCATCACACTCAATTTCTTGTATTATTATGTCTAAGTTAGATTGACATTTAAGACTGGGCTGAAGACTCCTCATGCATGACACATCACTGAAACCAGCGTAAAAGGGATTGTACAAGAAAGAAAAGAAAGACAAAAATGAAAACTATCAGGAATGAAAACGAGGGAAACTGCATTTCATTAATACTTAAGATAACAAGGTTAACTCATCCAAACGGACGGAACATAGCATCCGAATTACAACCTTGGAAATAATCCAGATTAAACTGAAAGGAAATCAAAACTAACTACCAAGACTCCCTCCGGGTAGGAAGGGGAGTTGCTTCCCAATTGTTAAGCTTTGCCTGGGGCCCCACGAACTGAACATCTGCCTTGCTTGGACCTTCTCCGGCCTCCAATACATTCACCTCGTAAAACAGCTTTTCAAACCTCTCAATCAGCTCCTTGTCGGGATCAACCACACCATTGGGCATTGCTGTTGCTAGGCGCTTCTTAATACCAGGCCTGACAAAGGAACGGGAAAGGCGGAGGATGGGTTTTGGAAGGGTCCATGCTTTCTTTTTCATCTTTCTAGCTCGCCTTATGTCTGCAGCAGTGGGCTTGAAACCCAAACCAAAAGTATCCAGGTTTGCAGGAAGGGATACGGGCTGTACGATGCCTTGTAAAGAAGCACCCAAGCCTTTTCCAGGTACAAATCCGTTCTTCAGCATTTCCAACGCAACCATGACGGATGCAGCAGCTACCTTTGGCACAGGAATACACTTCCCTTCCGGGATCTTTTCAACCGATACCGTATCAAAGACTTGATAAACCCATGGACCTTTGTCATCCTTAGCTTCTATGAAAGGCACAATGGCATCACCCAGAGTACACGAGCTATCTTCCCCATGCACCACAATCTCTTGCCTGTCCCACTCGAATTTAACCATCTGGTGCAAGGTAGATGGCACTGCCTTTGCTGCATGGATCCAGGGTCGACCTAACAAAATGTTATAAGAGACAGCCACGTCGAGCACCTGGAACTCCATAGTGAATTAAACCGGACCTATTGTCAGTTCCAACACTATATCCCCGACTGTGTCCTTGCCTCCTCCATCAAATCCTCGCAAGCAAATAATATTCTTGTGGATTCTCTCACTGTCCACCTTTAACTTTTCCAGGGTGGAGAAAGGGCAAATGTTTGCACTGGACCCGTTATCAACTAGCACCCGGGTGACCATAGAGTCTTCACATTTCAACGTGAGGTAGAGTGCTCTATTATGCTTTGTGCCTTCCAAAGGCAGCTCATCATCAGAAAACGTAACCCTGTTGACTTCAAAAATCTTGTTTTCTATTTTCTCTAAATGGTTCACAGAAATCTTATCGGGAACGTGGGCCTCATTCAAAATTTTCATCAATGCCTGGCGGTGCTCATCTGAGTGGATCAGTAATGATAGCAAAGAGATTTGCGCCGGGGTCTTTCTCAACTGTTCTACAATGGAATAATCTTGTGCCTTCATCGTCTTCATGAATTCTTCTGCCTCTTCTTCAGTTACAACTTTCTTTACTGATACTGGATTATCTTTGGTGAGTTTGGCCTTTCTCAGCTCGTCAGGAGCAAAGCATCTTCCCGAGCGAGTCAGTCCATGGGTTTCACAAACTTCTTCCTTAACTTCCTTTCCCTGATACATCACTGTCACTCGGTCGTAATTCCATGGGACGGCCTTTTCACTGATTACTGGTAGCTGAGTCACTGGCTTGATGACAACCGGCTCTGTGCGAGCCCCTTTCACAATCACAGCGGGCTTGACAGCCGCCCCCGACACTACCACTTTAGCTGGTTCTTGTTTTTCTACAACACTGCTCAAAAGCTCTTTCTTCATCACTACAACTGGTTTGCTAACTGTTTCTCCTACCTTGATCAATGCTCCCTCCTTTGCTAGTTTCTCATTTGATCTATCCTCACTAGCCCTGATCATCATTACGGTTTGTGACGGCTTCTTATGCTCTCCCTTTTGGACTAGCTCGATCATATGGGTCTCGTGATGAGTTGGTAATGGATTTTGGGTGATGTTAGGCGCTTCTGGGGCTTGCACTTCAATTCGGTGGGTATCAATGAGCTCTTGGATGGCCGTTTTCAAGTGCCAACATTTTTTTGTGTCATGTCCCGGCGCACCTGAGCAATATTCACAACTCACAGAGTGGTCCAGATTCCTTGGGGGAGGATTCGGCAATTTGGGTTCAATCGGACTCAGCATGCCCAACTGTCTTAATCTGTGGTACAAGCTAGTGTAAGATTCACCCAAAGGAGTGAAAGTCTTCTTCTTTTGCAACCTATCATTCTTAAATGCGGGGTTAGGTCGAAAACCAGTTCCAGCGGGATTTCTGTTGGTTCTTGGGGGTGGGTAGGTGTTTTGAGCTGAGTAAGTATTTTGCGGGGTGGGTGTGCGCCATTGCGCATGGGTAGGAGGTTGGGGGTATGTTTGGGCATGGTAGATAGAGAAATGAGGACAGGAGGTGGGTAATAGTGCTGCGGTGGGCCATATGGGGTGTGTGGGTAGGTTTGAGGGTGAGGGTGAGGTTGGTGATAATATGGTGATGGACCTCTGGACCAAGCTCTCGATTCCACTACTGCAACCTCTTCTTTCTTCTTCTTTCCCAATACTCCTCCAGTGCCACTATGAATAGCCTGAGTAGTTGCTTTGATTGCTGAATAGCTCATAATCTTGTTAGACTTGAGACCCTCTTCCACCATACTTCCCATTTTCACGACCTCGTTGAAAGTTTTTCCCACTGCTGACACCAGATGACCATAATAGGTTGGCTTCATCGGAGGATCGACTCTCGCCTGCTCTCTCCACCGAAAACCATACTCTCTGAAGCTTTCTCCGGGCTTCTTCTCAATTTTAGTTAGTGACAAACAGTCCGGGACAATTTCGAGATTGTACTGAAAATGACATGCAAATGCTTGGGCCAGGTCGTCCCAAGTGTACCATCGAGCATGATCCTGTCGTGTGTACCACTCCAAAACTGCTCCACTTAGACTTTGACTAAAGTAAGCCATCAATAACTCGTCCCTTCCTCCAGCTCCTCTCATCTTGTTGCAGAACCCCCTTAAGTGGGCCACTGGATCACCATGGCCATCATATAGGTCAAACTTGGGTAACTTGAATGCTGCTGGCAACTGGACATCAGGAAACAGGCACATGTCCTTGTAGGCTACACTCACTTGTCCTCCGAGTCCCTACATATTTCGGAATGGCTGTTCTAAGCTCTTAACCTTCCGGATCATTTCCTCTTGCTCAGGGTTTCTGGGAGGCTTTTCTTCCTCAACTGAGAGATCAAGACGGGGATTGTAAGGGCATGGCTCTGGCGGTTTGAAAGTGGCTTCGGGTGGGTAATACTGGTTATCATGGGTTTGGAACAAAGGTTCGCTAGAAGAACTGTGTAGTGCAACAGGTGGGGGAGCCACGAACACATGAGTAGTTGGTGGTGGAGGACATGGAATTTGTTTGGGTGGTGGAGGTGGTGGTGTTTGAGAGGTGGTTCCGTAGTACTGCTGGTAAGTAGGGAAAACAGGAGATGAGTTCACTGTGGGAGGATCTTGAGGCTGAGCTAGTGGTGGGAGGTAGGTGGGGTTAGCAGGATAGGCTGGGGGTGGATGTCCCTTCGACCAGGCCTGGTACATCTCGGCCATTTGTTGCTTCAGTTTATACATCTCCTCCTTCATTGCATTAACGTCACTACTTCCTCCTCCCTAGATGGGTCGACAATGCTTGCTTCCAATTCCTGGTTGACCATGTTTGACTTATCCTTAGAGCGGGTGTTGTAGGGATGGGTTGCCAGAATGCCAGTCAACTTAACCACTTCCCTGAACTCATTAACAACAACTTTGTTAGCGGTTAGGGCATTAACAGGTAGATAACCGCACATTTGGGGAATGAATGCACCTAAGCAGTTAACCATTTTTATTATGACTTCGCTTGGTTGCATGCCCGACTTTCATTTTTCTTTATTTGCCATGCCTTTCCTCTCATTCTTCCCTCGTGTTTTTCATTGTTTGTTTCTTGCCTTTCCCTCTTTTCTTTGCTTTCCTCTCGTTTTCCTCTCTTTTCCTTTCCTTCTTTTCTTTTGCCTTGGTTTTTCTTGTTCCTATTCTCTCCTTTCCTCAAAATTGTTTTTCCGCTCGTTTCTTTCTTTTCTCTTTTCTCTTTTTATTTTCTCTTATTTGCCCTTTTTATTTTTTTGTTACAGTCGAATCCTATGGAGATTGCCTACGTATCATAACCCCGCATGAATCAGACCAAGCGTAGTTCTTGCAAATAAATGCAAAAATAAAGAAACAATTTTTCGGGAATTTTCAAATTTTCATTAAATAACAACTGCGATTACAAAGCTATTAGACTATTTGTTTTTCTTTTCTCGGAAAAGGAAAGTACAAAAACCAGACTCAAAAGCAGAAATACATACTCGATTATCTAAGAATACATCAAAACTTCAAATCCTGGGGCCCGCGGGGCATCTCTCGGCATCGCCGCGGGCCTGCGCAAGATTGAGAAGGTTTCAATGTCAACTGGGTCATCCTGGACAAGGAGCTCTAAGGAAAAGTGTGACTATTTGAAGAAAGCTGACTTATTGTGACTTAAAAGAAAAGTGGCTATTTTTTCAAAAATTTTATTTAAGAAAGCAAAGACTTGGTTTTGCAAATACGGCCTCTCAGCACTTCTGGGAGGGAGATTTTAAGGCTGTGCCCGCAAACCATTTAAAAATGATTCAGGGTGGCTGTTCTTGCAAAAATAGCCTTCCGGCGCCCTTTTGGGGACATTCGGCTTATTTTAAACAAGAATGGCGGCACCCGACTTATTTTGACAAAAAGTTAAAGTCTTGGTATTTTTGGCTATTTTTGAAAAAGGGTGGTTGGACCCGATGAGGGTTGCCTATGTATCTCACATCCGGTGAGAATCAAACCAGCGTAGTTCGGGCAAAACAATCTCTTTTTCAAACATTTTCCTTTTCATTTTTCAAAAAGTCCGGCAGCATTTTGGTACTATTTGGGCATCGGTTTTTTCCAAACAAGTGGTTACCCTCACTTAGCCCTAACACTGCTATTTTTCTCAATTTTCTCTCATTTAGACAAGCCGATCAACATGCAAAGCCGAGCAAATAAATGCGCAAGTAGCACGTAGGATGCATCAGAATGGTCAACTTATTTCAGGTCACCTGTCCTAGACGGACCCCACCCCTGTGTTGAGTCCCCTAAGTCAAATGCACATGATGCAAACAAACGTTCCTACTAGGGATCAGGCATGAGGTTTTGTTCTTCTAGGTTTAAACCCTAGGTTTATTGGTCTAGACCTGGCTTACCCGAACGGAAAACTCAAGCCGAGGGGGAGGATACAGAAGCTCCGCCGGCTTTGCAACTTATCCAAACCTCGTTCTAAATGGGAAAAGACTCTAAACAGAAGAGAAGCTACACGAAGTGCACCCTTCTCCATGATGTAGAAGACTCAGAGAGAGGAAGGGATTCGTGACAGTTTATATACAATTCAACAAATATCAAAGCGGTAAAACAATTAGCACATAAGGCATGAAACATGTAGGAAAATCATATAAAGCCAAATATAACAATTTAATTGAGCTCGAATTCTGACCCTGAACAAAAGTTCTGGGTTCTTAGTCCCCAGCAGAGTCGCCAGAGCTGTCACACCTCCTTTTTCGCTACTACACCCCGTGAAGGGTATAATAAAGGAGTTTTTCCAATTAAAGGACAATCGAAACGGGATTCGTTTATTAAGAAGTTCAGAGTCGCCACTTGGGAGATTTATGGTGTCCAAAGTCACCGGTTTGAATCCCGAATCGAGGAAAAGGTTTGACTCTGTTTAACAATTGCGAACCAGAAATTCGGGTAAGGAATTCTGTTAACTCGGGAGAAGGTGTTAGGCACTCCCGAGTTCCGTGGTTCTAGCACGGTCGCTCAACTGCTATATTTTGCTAAACTCTGATTTTAATACATGTTTAACCTATGGTGCAATTTTAGAATTGTTTAACCGCTTTTAATTAAAAAATTTTAAGAAAGTGAACGTCGTTTAAAAACGTATTTTTGGATCACGTCACATGAAATGCACCCGGATCCTCAACATATTTTTATTCAACGTTTTGGGATTTGGATTTGGGTCGCATGAAATGCGCACCCGAGTTTAGGAAGGTAATATTATTAAAATAATGCGCCTAAAGAAACTACGCGTTTTTAACTTTGCGAGGGGCCATGAAAAATTTGCTAAATGGCACGCCTCAAATTCTAAGGATCTAAAATTAATTAAGTGAGGGCCATGAGTTTTGAGATTTTATTTGGCATGGCGCACCTCCTTTTTCTCTTAAACGTCTACAACAAATCAGTATAATATTATGTATTAATCCTATATACTTTGTTATTGAAACTCATAAAGTTTCACACACACATTAAACGAATTTCAACAAATTAGTTTGCTTTCTGGTTCAAATGAAAGAAACGGAAAATGATAGCTACTGTTTCTTGCAGATCCCAAAAATAAACAATTGTTTACATGCCTAACATCTATTATAGCTACAATTATTTAATAAGTCAGTAATAAAATAATTCATCAATTTCTCTAAAGAAATACATAGAAGGTCTGCAACTTTTCAATTAATCACCTTGTAAAATAATGAACTCTCAAGGAAAACACCTCAGCCATAACCACTAAATCAGAACAAGCCAACACAATTATCACCTAAGCAATACATGGTTAATTTAAGAAAACATGCAGCAGTATATTTCGTGCAAACAATCTTTATCAAATCAAAATAGATAAGTAAATCTAAACCAACACATACTAAACAGAGTCTTGCACAAATAGATTAATAACATAAATTGAAGATGAGAAATTTGACCTTTATTGATTTCTTCGCAATTTGAAACAAACTCTAGAACTCGAAACAAAATTTCAACGCCGAGACTGACGGAATTGAATGGAACTACTCGTCAACGAGACCACGCCAACTTGACCGCGACCTACAGCTACGACCTCGACGGAACCAGATTCGAATGAACGAGAATCTCTCGGAATTGCACACGAACAGCTCGTCGACTTGACTCGCACCTGTGGTGTCGTTTTGGACGATTTTGAGGCTGTTTTTGGGGTGGTTTTGGAGAAGATTTAATGGAGGAAATTGGTGGTGAGCTATGCCTAAACTAATGTGAAAAAGAAACTGGTTTCATAAGCTTCTGCTGGCAGCGTTTTCTTTTAAGAAAGGGGGTTGTAACCTAGAGTTCTAAGGTCTAATTGAAGAAATAGCTGCTGGAGAATGCTTTTGGTCTCCAGTGCGCTCAAGATGACAACGGCGGAATAGTGTTTCATGGAGTGTCTCGAGTCTAGGGTGTTAGTGTTATTTTATAGGTTAGGGATTATGTTAGGGGTATGGGCCTAGGAATTATGGGCTAGGGAATTGGGCTAAAGACTAAAAAAATGACTACAAGATTTATAAAGACGGGATAAACCAACCTAAAACTAATTCATCCTTCTAAAATTATGTACAATTATAATATAAAAATATAAAACTAATTTTAATTAATTGAACTGAACTTTAAAACATAAAACTATTTTTTGTGTTTTCAAGATTATATAAAAATAAAGATAAGGTACTATTTTTGTATATTTTTTATTTAAATTTACCAAAGATACGTAAACTAAAATATTTTTTTTTGTAATTTTAATTTTGTGACGAAATAAAGTAAAAGAGTCAAAATTAGTTGAAATAGCTATATTCAGCCTAAATTAAATATTTACATACTAAAAATATGAAAAATCTTGGGGAGGGTCAAAAATCACATGTCTACAGTTGGTATGTAGGAGGTGGAGGTGATTGATAAGTAGGCGGTGGAGTTTGGTAGGAAGGTGCGGGTGTTTGGTAATTTGGGGTGGGCTGATATGTAAGTGGAGGTATCGGATAAGTTTTGTATTTGACAGGTGATTTGGTTCTCTGTGCAACCATCACGGCGCCTACGTCCCTTTTCTTGGACGTACCACCAGACTGTAGAGCCTTATTGGTAGCTTGCAAGTCTTCAAAGTTCGTAACCATACCACTCTTGATACCTTCCTCAATCCTTTCTCCTAGCTTGATGATGTCAGAAAATTTATGGTTCTCAATCAGCATCAGTCTTTCATAGTATTGCGATCCGGAGCCCGGACGAAAACTTGTTCATCTGTTCTTCCCCTAAAGCAGGTCGGACCTTAGCAGCCTCTGATCTCCAACGAGTGGCATACTCGCGGAATATTTCTGTGGGTTTCTTCTTTAAATTCTGAATGTAAAACACATCCGGTGCATTTTCCATATTGAACCTGAATCTGTCCATGAAGTCGGACGCCATACTTACCTAGTTTGACCACTTCTTTGGGTCTTGACTAATGTACCAAGACAGAGCATCTCCTTTCAAGCTCCTCATGAAAAGCTTCATGCGGATCTTCTCGTCTTTTCCTACTCCGACCAGCTTGTCGCAGTATGTTCTCAAGTGAACCCTGGGATCCCCTGTACCATCAAACATTTCGAACTTGGGAGGTTTGTACCCCTCGGGTAGTTCGACATCGGGCTGTATGCATAGATCTTCATAGTTTAGCCCCTCAATTCCCTTACTTCCTTCAACACCTTGAATTCTGGTGGTCAACTTCTTAAGCTCTTCGGCCAGATTTCTGATGAGCAAGTCCTTATCATCGGACTCGGGTGTGCTTGAGATGGGCTGGGTGGAGTGTGGCACGGTCTCCACGTAGATGGGGGTGTTGTGTTGGGTGTGGCAGTGGTCATTTGTGGAGTTCAAAGGTTCCGGGATGAGTAGTGGAGTATTATTGGGATCGTGGCAAGTATTGCAGTGGTGGTGAGGAGCGGGATGGTTTTGTTGCTTTGCGATATTTTGTGGAGGTATGGGATTCTGAGTTTTTGGGAAAGTAACTTCTGGAGTGGTGAGGGAAAATGACAGACCCGCCAAATTCCGGACTTGATCAAGTTCTTCTTGGAATTTCAGTAGTTTTTGCTCTATTTGAGAGGCATTTTTCTTGGGGACCAGAGCACCACGAGTGACCTCTACCCGTTCAACTAAGTTGTTTGGATCTTCCATTCTTCTTTTGCTTTTGTGCCTGACAGGACTGGGAGGAGGAGTAGGTGGAGGGCCCCGGGATCTTGTGAAATACGCTGATGTTGCCAGAGTTCACGGACTAACCTTTGGGGAGGGGAATAATCAAAAAGTAAAAACAAAAGGTGATAAGTCAGTAAGGATCATAAGGAAAAAATGTTGCGATATTTAAACACGTAGTGCAGGAAATATAAAGCGTGTCCTAATTTTGGGGACCTCGTTGTGCCCGAGGTAGGCCTAGCGACAAGTTAATTTGGAGAACTTAGAATGCTAAATGCCTCATTTTATTGATAAAAAGGTAGACGAATCCCAAAACGACACTAAATAACAGGAAATAAAATGTCACTAGTGGCCATAGGCCTTATTACATTTCTCAAAAAGGAAAAACTCCTATCTATTTGGTCCCCGAAGGACCTTCCCCAGACTCGGCAGTGTTAGCTCCCTCGAACAGCTCTCCCAGCTCGCGCAGTCCTAGCAGCAAGTAAGCCCTGGCCAGATGTCCGCCTTCATTTCCTTCAGCAACTCGGCAGTCTTCGACCCTCTTCAGAAACTTCTTTTCCAGTTCCACTATACCCCGCTCCAAACAGACCAGTCGCTTGTTGGCGCTGACAGCCATATCCTTCCATTCTTCAATTAGTTTTTGATTGGCTTCTTGTATTTCACGGTGCTCATTTTCACATTCTCGAATCCTCTTGCGCAGTTGGTTGTACTTTACTTGTGCTTCAGCCTTTTCATCGATAATCCTGTGACCTCGAACAAACCCGGGTTGACCCAAACCGTTGTGATTGTCCTCCAGCCAGCCTGAATAGTGTGGGGTACAACCAGCATGGTAGCGATCTGGTTCGATGGTGTCCTTTCCCAAGACAATTTTGCAGTGCCACATATGTTGATCCTGGCACCTGTACGGACTATCGTCGTTCTGGATCAGCACGGAAGTGACTCATCTTGTCGACCCTTGGTATAACCTGCTTCCTACCAACCTGTCTCATAACTCGAAGAGGGACATAAGGGTAGGCCCCCTCAAATCGATCAGTATCAGAAATGGCGCATCCCTGGATCGATCGATGAATTCTTCAGTAGGGAACCTCTCGAACATCCATTGTACCCGGTCTTCAGTCAAATTATCCAAGAGTTCGACCCAGTCTCTAGCATTCTCCGGTTGGGCGAACATGTTGGGCATGTAATTCATTCGCTTTGGGTGATGAAAGGCGATATGATCGTCCCAGTCCCTACGATGTATTTCCTGTCGGTATTCACCCGTCTGAAGATGTTCCATGAGCCAAAGTTGAAGTAGCAGATTGCAACCCTCGAAATGTTTGGCTCCCTGTTGACACCTTTCTTAGGCTCGGTATATTTCTGCAATGATCATTGGCACAAGACTGAATGGTTGTCCGTCAATTCCTTCCATTAGAGTTTTGGTGACCATAGCTAGCCTGGTATGGATTCTTGCTTTCTTCATTGGAAACACTATCATCCCCAAGAAACAAAACATGAAGACAAAGACCCTTCGATGGATATGCCCCAATGATGTAAGGGCGAACTCGTCAGGATAAGTATGGTAAGATTTGCTGTGACCGTACCTTTCGTACAAATAGTCAAAGGGAATGTACGACTCCTTCAAACATGTCAAGTCTGGATAGACCCATCATTTTGAGAAAACCTCTACCCTTGCGGTTTTCTGGCATTAACAAACCCGGAGTTTCCCACGGTATTCCAGCCAATCCTCCTATTTCCTCAAGCAAGGGTGTCATCTCAATGTCTCCAAAGTGGAACACAGACCTATCACAATCCCAGAATAGAGTGGCAGCTTCTATGATTTTATTGTTGGGTTGAATTTCCAGGAGAGAAGGTAGATTTCCTAGATATTTCCTGATAAGAGCTTGATCACTGGAATGAAGATTTCCCCACCAGTTTAGCAATTTGGGGTGGATGTTGGTGACCATGCCGAATCTGGGGACTTCGTGCCTCATTTTTTGCAAGACAAAAGGTTAGACCCTTACCCCCACCAGACTCGACTATTTAATATCAACAATTAGCATAACAAGCATTTAGTCCTACAAATAAATGCACAGAACGTGATAAGGTCCGTTTGGGTTTCAGGGAAACCCAGTGGACTTTGGACAAGGCTATCTTAAAGAGTCATTATGCGAACAACATAACTGACTCGGCTAGGTTTGACCATGATGCATGCATATTTAAAGAGAAATGGTTTCTATGGGGTCTTAGACTGGTACCCTTGAGCGGACAACTCAAGAGGGAAAGGCGCGGAACCGTCGACTACACCGTTGATCGACTGGTTTTACCGCAAA
>NW_017675002.1:73265-78640 GCF_001879085.1 Nicotiana attenuata
TGGACCGGAGTGTTGCCCCTGATATGAATCACCTCTTCTTGCTCGACTTGGCAGTTCTTGAAGACTGATTAGAAGGTCTTTCTTTGGACCGTAATGTGGGCTTTTTGATAGGGTTAGAAAGAAAGGGTATCAAAGGCTCAAAACAATTCAACGTGGGTTCAGAATTACAACTTTCGGAATCAGATTTCTCACAACAACCACAACATCTGCCCCAGTTCCTTTCTTGGGGACTTTGGACTTTTATTTCGGTGTGACTGAACCTCAGAGAGAGGTTGCCTACGTACCCTTTCGGGATCAAGTCAAACGTAGTTCAGGATAGAGAAATTATTTTGTTGTTGCAATCTTTCCTTTTCTTCTACTTTCATTTCTTTTTTCATTTCTTCATTTTTCTTTCTCTTTTTTTTCTTTTCTTCATTTCTTCTTTTCTCTCTCTTTTTTTTAGATTGTGTTTTCTTGTTTCTTCGCTGATTTTCCTTGCTCGTACTCCCAAGTTGTTACTGATTCCGAAATAGGGGTACGGAAGAAAATAAATGAGGCTCAAAGGGGTAACAAAGGATACAGTGTTTGGATAGCAGAACAAAATGCCTTCACCATTTCAATCTCAAAAATATGCCAAATACAATAAAGTACAATTAAACCAAGAAATCATACATACTACCGCTTGACTACATCAGAGTTGATAGCCATTTCTACACATTTTCCTTCCACATCTGTCAAATATAATGCGCCATTGGACAACACTCTGGTTACAACAAAAGGCCCCTGCCAGTTCGGGGCGAACTTTCCTTTCGCCTCAGCCCAATGAGGTAGGATACGCCTCAACACCAATTGCCCTACTTCGAATTTTCGCGGACGCACCTTCTTGTTATATGCTCTTGCCATTCTCTGTTGGTACAACTGACCGTGACATACTGCTGCCAATCTCTTTTCATCAATCAAACTTAGTTGTTCCAAGCGGGATTTAACCCATTCAACGTCATCAATTTCCGCCTCAGCGATGATCTGAAGGGACGGGATTTCAACCTCTGCGGGTATTACTGCTTCAGTGCCATACACCAGTGAATAAGGAGTTGCCCCTACTGAAGTGCGGACAGTAGTGCGATAGCCTAAAAGGGCAAAAGGTAACTTCTCATGCCATTGCCTGGACCCCTCTACCATTTTCCGAAGTATTTTCTTGATGTTCTTGTTAGCTGCTTCGACTGCTCCATTCGCCTTAGGATGATATGGGGTGGAATTGCGGTGCGTGATCTTAAACTGCTGACATGTCTCTGCCATCAAATGACTGTTGAGATTGGCCCCATCGTCTGTGATGATTACCTTCGGGATCCCAAACCGACAGATGATATTCGAATGCACAAAATCGACCACTGCCTTCTTGGTCACAGATTTGAAGGTTCTTGCTTCAACCCACTTAGTGAAATAATCAATAGCTACCAGAATGAACCTGTGCCCATTTGACGCTGCTGGCTCGATCGGCCCAATGACATCCATTCCCTAAGCAACAAACGGCCATGGTGCTGACATTGTATGCAATTCAGATGATAGAGAATGAATCAAATCTCCATGTACCTGACATTGATGACACTTGCGCACGAAACTGATGCAATCTCGTTCCATAGTAAGCCAATAATAACCTGCTCGGAGAATCTTCTTTGCCAATACATATCCACTCATATGAGGTCCGCAAACTCCCGCATGTACCTCAGCCATGATAACTGTAGCCTGTTGAGCATCCATGCATCTCAACAATCCAAGATCTGGAGTTCTCTTGTACAACAACACTCCACTGAAGAAAAATCCGCTTGCCAAGCGTCGAATTGCTCTCTTTTGATCCCCTATAGCTTGTGCTGGGTACACTCCCATCCGGAGGTATTGTTTGACATCATGGAACCACGGCTCACCATCAAGCTCTTCTTCCACCATATTACAATAGGCATGCTGATCTCGGACCTGAATCTGTAACGGGTCCACATAAGCCTTGTCTGGATGATGCAACATTGACGCCAAAGTGGCCAAAGCGTCGGCAACCTCATTGTGAATCCTTGGAATATGCCTGAAATCTATTGATTGAAACCGTTGACAAAGTTCATGCAAACACTGCTGATACGGTATGAGCTTCAACTCTAGTGTCTCCCATTCACCCTGAATTTGGTGTACCAGAAGATCCGAGTCACCCATGACTAAGATTTCCTGGACACCCATGTCTATAGCCAATCTCAGACCCAGGATACACGCTTCGTATTCAGCCATGTTATTGGTGCAATAGAAACGAAGTTGAGCAGTGACAGGGTAGTGTTGCCCTGTCTCAGAAATCAGTACAGCTCCTATCCCGACACCCTTGGCGTTGGCCGCTCCATCAAAGAACAATTTCCATCCTGGCTTCTCGACTTGTTCTAATTCTTCAACATGCATTATCTCCTCGTCAGGGAAGTATGTTTTCAAGGTTCATATTCATCATCAACTGGATTCTCGGCCAAATGATCAGCCAGCGCTTGTGCTTTTATTGCAGTCCGGGTCACGTAGACAATATCAATCTCCGTAAGCAAGATTATCCATTTCGCCAGCCTCCCTGTGGGCATGGGCTTCTGAAAAATGTACTTCAACGGGTCCAGCCGAGAGATGAGATAGGTGGTATAGGCTGACAAGTAATGTTTCAACTTCTGCGCTAACCAGGTTAAGGCACAACACGTCCTCTAAAGTTAAGTGTACTTTACCTCATATGATGTGAACTTCTTGCTGAGGTAGTAAATTGCCTGCTCTTTCCTTCCTGTGATGTCATGCTGCCCCAGTACACAACCAAAAGAATTATCCAACACGGTCAGATAAAGAATCAAGGGTCTTCCCGGCTCAGGCGGGACCAACACAGGTGGACTAGCCAAATACTCCTTAATCTTGTCAAATGCTGCTTGACATTCATCCGTCCATCTGACCGCAGCATCTTTCTTTAGCAGCTTGAAGATGGGCTCGCAAGTCGTTGTAAGCTGGGCAATGAACCTGCTGATGTAATTCAACCTGCCAAGCAAACTCATCACCTCTGGCGGCGGTAGCTCCTGAATGGCTTTGATCTTGGACGGGTCTAATTCAATGCCGCGCCGACTCACCACGAATCCCAATAACTTCCCAGATGGAACTCCAAACGCACACTTTGCTGGATTAAGTTTGAGGTTGTACCTGCGGAGTCTCTGGAAGAATTTCCTCAAGTCCTGGACATGGTCACATTGTTTCCTCGACTTTATGATTACGTCGTCTACATAGACCTCAATTTCCCGATGTATCATGTCATGGAACATGGTGGTCATCGCCCTCATATACGTTGCTCCTGCGTTCTTCAACCCAAATGGCATGACTCTATAACAATATGTTCCCCAAGGCGTGACGAATGCCGTATTTTCCGCATCCTCCTCATCCATCAAAATCTGGTGATAGCCCGCATAACAATCCACGAAGGAACCAATCTCTTGTTTGGCACAATTGTCAATCAATATGTGGATGTTTGGTAGTGGGAAGTTGTCTTGCGGACTTGCCTTATTGAGGTTACGGTAATCTACGCACTCTGGTCTTTCCATCCTTCTTTGGCACAGGCACAACATTGGCTAACCAGGTGGGATACCGCGAGACCCGGATGACCTTTGCCTCAAACTGCTTGGTGACCTCTTCTTTAATTTTCACACTAATGTCGGTTTTAAATTTCCATAGCTTCTGCTTGACAGGAGGGCATGCTGGGTCAGTGGGCAATTTGTGGACCACCAAATCAGTGCTTAAACCTGGCATGTCGTCATATGACCATGCAAACACATCTTTATACTCAAAAAGTGCTTTAATTATCTCTTCTCTGAGCTGTGGTTCCAAATGGACACTTATTTTCGTTTCCCGCACATTCTCCTGATCCCCTAAATTGATTGTCTCTGTGTCATTAAGATTAGGTTTGGGTTGTTCTTCAAAGTGGCTTAATTCTTTACTGATTTCCTCAAAAGCTTCCTCACCATCATATTCTATTTCGTCATCACACTCAATTTCTTGTATTATTATGTCTGAGTTAGATTGGCATTTAAGACTGGGCTGAAGACTCCTCATGCATGACACATCACTGAAACCAGCGTAAAAGGGACTGTACAAGAAAGAAAAGAAAGACAAAAATGAAAACTATCAGGAATGAAAAAGAGGGAAATTGCATTTCATTAATATTTAAGATAACAAGGTTTAACTCATCCAAACGGACGGAACATAGCATCCGAATTACAACCTTGGAAATAATCCAGATTAAACTGAAAAGAAATCAAAACTAACTACCAAGACTCCCTCCGGGTAGGAAGGGGAGTTGCTTCCCAATTGTTAAGCTTTGCCTGGGGCCCCACGAACTGAACATCTGCCTTGCTTGGACCTTCTCCGGCCTCCAACACATTCACCTCATAAAACAACTTTTCAAACCTCTCAATCAGCTCTTTGTCGGGATCAACCAGACCACTGGGCATTGCTGTTGCTAGGCGCTTTTTAGTACCAGGCCTGACGAAGGAACGGGAAAGGCGGGGGATGGGTTTTGGAAGGGTCCATGCTTTCTTTTTCATCTTTCTAGCTCGCCTTATGTCTGCAGCAGTGGGCTTGAAACCCAAACCAAAAGTATCCAGGTTTGCAGGAAGGGATACGGGCTGTACGATGCCTTGTAAAGAAGCACCCAAGCCTTTTCCAGGTACAAATCCGTTCTTCAGCATTTCCGACGCAACCATGATAGATGCAGCAGCTACCTTTGGCACAGGAATACACTTCCCTTCCGGGATCTTTCAACCGATACCGTATCAAAGACTTGATAAACCCATGGGCCTTTGTCATCCTCAGCTTCTATGAAAGGCACAATGGCATCACCCAGATTACACGAGCTATCTTTCCCATGCACCACAATCTCTTGCCCGTCCCACTCGAATTTAACCATCTGGTGCAAGGTAGATGGCACTGCCTTTGCTGTATGGATCCAGGGTCGGCCTAACAAGAGATTGTAAGTGGCAGCCACGTCAAGCACCTGGAACTCCATAGTGAATTCAACCGGACCTATTGTCAGTTCCAACACTATATCCCCAACTGTGTCCTTGCCTCCTCCATCAAATCCTCGCACGCAAATATTATTCTTGTGGATTCTCTCACGGTCCACCTTTAATTTTTCCAGGGTGGAGAGAGGGCAAATGTTTGCACTGGATCCGTTATCAACTAGCACCCGGGTGATCACAGAGTCTTCACATTTCACCGTGAGGTAGAGTGCTCTATTATGCTCAGTGCCTTCCAAAGGCAGCTCATCATCAGAAAATGTAACCCTGTTGACTTCAAAAATCTTGTTTGCTATTTTCTCTAGATGGTTCACAGAAATCTTATCGGGAAAGTGGGCC
>NW_017675003.1:0-727 GCF_001879085.1 Nicotiana attenuata
CAGTGAACATTTTGCCAATCCACACTGTGATAGAACTTGGTATTCCCATAAACGAACTCTCAGAAAGTCGTGTGATGATCCAAGGATTCAACCAAGGGGGGCAAAGAGCCATAGGCGCGATCAGGCTGGGAATCACTATTGAAGATATGCAATCAAGTGCATGGCTGCATGTGATCGACTCGAAGACTTCATACAATGTTTTGCTTGGGAGGCCTTGGATACATGAAAATAAAGTTGTTCCATCTACCTACCATCAATGTTTAAAATACTACGAGGGTGAAGTCGAGAAGACAGTAGTTGCTGATGATGAGCCATTCACCGAGGCTGAGTCACACTTCGCCGATGCAAAGTTCTACTTGAAGAACCGCATTGTGAAGGAGCTTAAAGTTGATGATGGTACGAAGAGCAAGAATGACGAACCCATAACTAAAAGAGCTGATGTGACTATTGGCAAAGCCAAAACTGTTACTGAGGAGGTACCCGCCAACGTGAATAAATCTCATAAAAGGGGTATTGCGTCTTATGGAAAGAAAGTAAGTCCTACGCTCCAATATGTCCCTAAAAGGAAGAAAGACGAGGGCGAATCACATAATCTCCAAACTAAGACGCTAAGGGAGTTAACTCTTCCGGTAAAATAAATTGAGGCAGTAAAGTTGTCCTCAAAGCCGCTTGCAGGGTTTGTAGCCCAAAATCGTTTGCAGAATGTGGCACACCTACAAAGCGAACA